>NW_027510993.1:0-29237 GCF_048772815.1 Callospermophilus lateralis | reverse complement strand
AGACGAAAGCTTCAAACTAGAAGTACAAAATTTGGTGAGCCAAGTGGGATTTGTGTACTGATCATTACCACCAAGTATCATCAAGTTTGGGTGAAAAAATATTTGCTGGTATTTCGGAAACTCGTTATTTCTTAGAAGCTTCTCAACCCATCTCAGTGAAAGTGCTTTCCACAGTCTGTGCCTAGGACTACTTGAAGAGGAAACAAACCATAGAGACAAAACTGAGAACTTTTTTATTTTACCAAGTTTCAAAGAGCTACTACAAACCATGTTGGATTTAGAGTTCCAAATTCATCTATCTATATAGGAGAAAACAGAGGGAAACAAAATATAAAAACTGCTACTGTAGACGAAAGCCTCAAACTAGAAGAACAAAATTTGGTGAGCCAAGTGGGATTTGTGTACTGATCATTACCACCAAGTATCATCAAGATTCTGTGAAAAAATATTTGCTGGTATTTCGGAAACTCGTTATTTCTTAGAAGCTTGGCAACCCCTCTCAATGAAAGTGCTTTTCCACAGTCTGTGCCTAGGGCTACTGGAAGAGGAAACAAACCATAGAGACAAAACTGAGAACTCCTTTATTTTGTCAAGTTTCAAAGAGCTACTATAAACTATGTTGGATTTAGTGTTCCAAATTCATCTATTTATATAGGAGAGAACAGAGGGAAACAAAATATAAAAAATGCTACTGTAGACGAACGCTTCAACCTAGAAGTACAAAATTTGGTGAGCCAAGTGGGACTTGTGTACTGATCATTACCATCAAGAATCATCAAGATTGGGTGAAAAAATTTTTGCTGCTATTTCGGAAAATCGGAATTTCGTAGAAGCTTGGCAACCCCTCTCAATGAAAGTGCTTTTCCACAGTCTGTGCATAGGGCTACTTGAAGAGGAAAAAAACCATAGAGACAAAACTGAGAACTCCTTTATTTTTTCAAGTTTCAAGGAGATACTACAAACCATGTTGTATTTAGAGTTCCAAATTCAACTATCTATATATGAGAGAACAGAGGGAAACCTAACTATAAAAACTGCTACTGTAGACGAACGCATCAACCTAGAAGAACAAAATTTGGTGAGCCAAGTGGGATTTGTGTACTGATCATTACCACCAAGTATCATCAAGATTGGGTGAAAAAATATTTGCTGGTATTTCAGAAACTCGTTATTTCTTAGAAGCTTGGCAACCCATCTCAGTGAAAGTGCTTTCCACAGTCTGTGCCTAGGAATACTTGAAGAGGAAACAAACCATAGAGACAAAACTGAGAATTTTTATTTTATCAAGTTTCAAAGAGCTACTACAAACCATGTTGGATTTAGAGTTCCAAATTCATCTATCTATATAGGAGAGAACAGAGGGAAACTAAATATAAAAACTGCTACTGTAGATGAAAGCTTCAAACTAGAAGAACAAAATTTGGTGAGCCAAGTGGGATTTGTGTACTGATCATTACCACCAAGTATCATCAAGTTTGGGTGAAAAAATATTTGCTGGTATTTCGGAAACTCGTTATTTCTTAGAAGCTTCTCAACCCATCTCAATGAAAGTACATTTCCACAGTCTGTGTCTAGGGCTACTTGAAGAGGAAACAAACCATAGAGACAAAACTGAGAACTCCACATTTTGTCAAGTTTCAAAGAGCTACTACAAACCATGTTGGATTTAGAGTTCCAAAATCATCTATCTATATAGGAGAGAACAGAGGGAAACCTAAATATAAATACTGCTACTGTAGACGAACGCTTCAACCTAGAAGAACAAAATTTGGTGAGCCATGTGGGATTTGTGTACTAATCATTACCACCAAGTATCATCAAGATTGGGTGAAAAAATATTTGCTGGTATTTTGGAAACTCGTAATTTCTTAGAAGATTGGCAACCCCTCACAATGAAAGTGCTTTTCCACAGTCAGTACCTAGGGCTACTGGAAGAGGAAACAAACCATAGAGACAAAACTGAGAACTTTTTATTTTTTCAAGTTTCAAAGACCTACTATAAACCATGTTGGATTTAGAGTTCCAAATTCATCTGTTTATATAGGAGAGAACAGAGGGAAACCTAAATATAAAAACTGCTACTGTAGACGAACGCTTCAACCTAGAAGTACAAAATTTGGTGAGCCAAGTGGGATTTGTGTTCTGATCATTACCACCAAGTATCATCAAGATTGGGTGAAAAAATATTTGCTGGTATTCTGGAAACTCGTAATTTCTTAGAAGCTTGGCAACCCATCTCAATGAAAGTGCTTCCACATTCTGTGCCTAGGGCTACTTGAAGAGGAAACAAAGCATAGAGACAAAACTGAGAACTCCTTTATTTTGTCAAGTTTCAAAGAGCTACTACAATCCATGTTGGATATAGAGTTCCAAATTCTTATATCTATATAGGAGAGAACAGAGGGAACCTAAATATAAAATCTTCTACTGTAGGCGAACGCTTCAACCTAGAAGAACACAATTTGGTGAGCCAAGTGGGGTTTGTGTACTGATCATTAGCAACCAGTATCATCAAGATTGGGTGAAAAAATATTTGCTGGTACTTGGGGAAATCGTTATTTCTTAGAAGCTTGGCAACCCCTCTCAATGAAAGTGCTTTTCCACAGTCTGCGCCTAGGGCTACTCGAAGAGGAAACAAAACATAGAGACAAAACTCAGAACTCCTTTATTTTGTCAAGTTACAAAGAGCTACTACAAACCATGTTGGATTTAGAGTTCCAAATTCATCTATCTATATATGAGAGAACAGAGTGAAACCTAAATATAAAAACGGCTACTGTAGACAAACGCTTCAACCTAGAAGAACATAATTTGGTGAGCCAAGCGGGTACTGTGTACTGATCATTACCACCAAGTATCATCAAGATTGGGTTAAAAATATTTGCTGATATTTCAGAAACTCGTTATTTCTTAGAAGCTTGGCAACCCCTCTCAATGAAAGTGGTTTTCCACAGTCTGTGCCTAGGGCTACTTGAGGAGGAAACAAACCATAGAGACAAAACTCAGAACTCTTTATTTTGTCGAGTTTCAAAGAGCTACTACAAACCATGTTGGATTTAGAGTTCCAAATTCATCTATCTATATATGAGAGAACAGAGTGAAACCTAAATATAAAAACTGCTACTGTAGACGAACGCTTCAACCTAGAAGAACAAAATTTGGTGAGCCAAGTGGGATCTGTGTACTGATCATTAGCAACCAGTATCATCAAGATTGGGTGAAAAAATATTTGCTGGTACTTCGGAAACTCGTTATTTCTTAGAAGCTTGGCAACCCCTCTCAATGAAAGTGCTTTTCCAGAGTCTGCGCCTAGGGCTACTTGAAGAGGAAAAAATCCATAGAGACAAAACTCAGAACTCCTTTATTTTGTCAAGTTTCAAAGAGCTTCTACAAACCAAATTGGATTTAGAGTTCCAAATTCATCTATCTATATATGAGAGAACAGAGTGAAACCTAAATATAAAAACGGCTACTGTAGACGAATGCTTCAACCTAGAAGAACAAAATTTGGTGAGCCAAGTGGGATTTGTGTACTGATCATTAGCCACCAGTATCATCAAGATTGGGTGAAAAAATATTTGCTGATATTTCGGAAACTCGTTATTTCTTAGAAGCTTGGCAACCCCTTCAATGAAAAAGGTTTTCCACAGTCTGTGCGTAGGGCTAATTGAAGAGGAAAGAAACCATAGAGACAAAACTCAGAACTCTTTATTTTGTCAAGTTTCAAAGAGCTACTACAAACCATGTTGGATTTAGAGTTCCAAAATCATCTATCTATATAGGAGAGAACAGAGGGAAACTAAATATAAAAACTGCTACTGTAGATGAAAGCTTCAAACTAGAAGAACAAAATTTGGTGAGCCAAGTGGGATTTGTGTACTGATCATTACCACCAAGTATCATCAAGTTTGGGTGAAAAAATATTTGCTGGTATTTCGGAAACTCGTTATTTCTTAGAAGCTTCTCAACCCATCTCAATGAAAGTACATTTCCACAGTCTGTGTCTAGGGCTACTTGAAGAGGAAACAAACCATAGAGACAAAACTGAGAACTCCACATTTTGTCAAGTTTCAAAGAGCTACTACAAACCATGTTGGATTTAGAGTTCCAAAATCATCTATCTATATAGGAGAGAACAGAGGGAAACCTAAATATAAATACTGCTACTGTAGACGAACGCTTCAACCTAGAAGAACAAAATTTGGTGAGCCATGTGGGATTTGTGTACTAATCATTACCACCAAGTATCATCAAGATTGGGTGAAAAAATATTTGCTGGTATTTTGGAAACTCGTAATTTCTTAGAAGATTGGCAACCCCTCACAATGAAAGTGCTTTTCCACAGTCAGTACCTAGGGCTACTGGAAGAGGAAACAAACCATAGAGACAAAACTGAGAACTTTTTATTTTTTCAAGTTTCAAAGACCTACTATAAACCATGTTGGATTTAGAGTTCCAAATTCATCTGTTTATATAGGAGAGAACAGAGGGAAACCTAAATATAAAAACTGCTACTGTAGACGAACGCTTCAACCTAGAAGTACAAAATTTGGTGAGCCAAGTGGGATTTGTGTTCTGATCATTACCACCAAGTATCATCAAGATTGGGTGAAAAAATATTTGCTGGTATTCTGGAAACTCGTAATTTCTTAGAAGCTTGGCAACCCATCTCAATGAAAGTGCTTCCACATTCTGTGCCTAGGGCTACTTGAAGAGGAAACAAAGCATAGAGACAAAACTGAGAACTCCTTTATTTTGTCAAGTTTCAAAGAGCTACTACAATCCATGTTGGATATAGAGTTCCAAATTCTTATATCTATATAGGAGAGAACAGAGGGAACCTAAATATAAAATCTTCTACTGTAGGCGAACGCTTCAACCTAGAAGAACACAATTTGGTGAGCCAAGTGGGGTTTGTGTACTGATCATTAGCAACCAGTATCATCAAGATTGGGTGAAAAAATATTTGCTGGTACTTGGGGAAATCGTTATTTCTTAGAAGCTTGGCAACCCCTCTCAATGAAAGTGCTTTTCCACAGTCTGCGCCTAGGGCTACTCGAAGAGGAAACAAAACATAGAGACAAAACTCAGAACTCCTTTATTTTGTCAAGTTACAAAGAGCTACTACAAACCATGTTGGATTTAGAGTTCCAAATTCATCTATCTATATATGAGAGAACAGAGTGAAACCTAAATATAAAAACGGCTACTGTAGACAAACGCTTCAACCTAGAAGAACATAATTTGGTGAGCCAAGCGGGTACTGTGTACTGATCATTACCACCAAGTATCATCAAGATTGGGTTAAAAATATTTGCTGATATTTCAGAAACTCGTTATTTCTTAGAAGCTTGGCAACCCCTCTCAATGAAAGTGGTTTTCCACAGTCTGTGCCTAGGGCTACTTGAGGAGGAAACAAACCATAGAGACAAAACTCAGAACTCTTTATTTTGTCGAGTTTCAAAGAGCTACTACAAACCATGTTGGATTTAGAGTTCCAAATTCATCTATCTATATATGAGAGAACAGAGTGAAACCTAAATATAAAAACTGCTACTGTAGACGAACGCTTCAACCTAGAAGAACAAAATTTGGTGAGCCAAGTGGGATCTGTGTACTGATCATTAGCAACCAGTATCATCAAGATTGGGTGAAAAAATATTTGCTGGTACTTCGGAAACTCGTTATTTCTTAGAAGCTTGGCAACCCCTCTCAATGAAAGTGCTTTTCCAGAGTCTGCGCCTAGGGCTACTTGAAGAGGAAAAAATCCATAGAGACAAAACTCAGAACTCCTTTATTTTGTCAAGTTTCAAAGAGCTTCTACAAACCAAATTGGATTTAGAGTTCCAAATTCATCTATCTATATATGAGAGAACAGAGTGAAACCTAAATATAAAAACGGCTACTGTAGACGAATGCTTCAACCTAGAAGAACAAAATTTGGTGAGCCAAGTGGGATTTGTGTACTGATCATTAGCCACCAGTATCATCAAGATTGGGTGAAAAAATATTTGCTGATATTTCGGAAACTCGTTATTTCTTAGAAGCTTGGCAACCCCTTCAATGAAAAAGGTTTTCCACAGTCTGTGCGTAGGGCTAATTGAAGAGGAAAGAAACCATAGAGACAAAACTCAGAACTCTTTATTTTGTCAAGTTTCAAAGAGCTACTACAAACCATGTTGGATTTAGAGTTCCAAAATCATCTATCTATATAGGAGAGAACAGAGGGAAACCTATATATAAAAACTGCTACTGTAGACGAACGCTTCTACCTAGAAGAACAAAATTTGGTGAGCCAAGTGGGATTTGTGTACTGATCATTAGCAACAAGTGTCATCAAGATTGGGTGAAAAAATATTTGCTGGTATTTCGGAAACTCCTTATTTCTTAGAAGCTTGGCAACCCCTCTCAATGAAAGTGCTTTTCCACAGTGTGTGCCTAGAGCTAATTGAAGAGGAAACAATCCATAGAGACAAAACTGAGAAATCCTTTATTTTTTCAAGTTTCAAAGAGCTACTACAAACCATGTTGGATTTAGAGTTCCAAATTCATCTATCTATATATGAGAGAACTGTGAAACCTAAATATATAAACGGCTACTGTAGACAAACGCTTCAACCTAGAAGAACAAAATTTGGTGAGCCAAGTGGGATCTGTGTACTGATCATTACCTCCAAGTATCATCAAGATTGGGTGAAAAAATATTTGCTGGTATATCGGAAACTCTTTATTTCTTAGAAGCTTTGCAACACCTCAATGAAAGTAGTTTTCAACAGTCTGTGCCTAGGGCTACTTGAAGAGGAAACAAACCATAGAGACAAAACTCAGAACTCCTTTATTTTGTCAAGTTTCGAAGAGCTACTACAAACCATGTTGGATTTAGAGTTCCAAATTCATCTATCTATATATGAGAGAACAGAGTGAAAAATAAATATAAAAACTGCTACTGTAGACGAACGCTTCAACCTAGAAGAACAAAATTTGGTGAGCCTAGTGGGATCTGTGTACTGATCATTACCACCAAGTATCATCAAGATTGGGATAAAAAATATTTGCTGGTATTTCGGAAACTCGTTATTTCTTAGAGGCTTGGCAACCCCTCTCAATGAAAGTGCTTTTCCACAGTCTGTGCCTAGGGCGACTTGAAGAGGAAACAAACCATAGAGACAAAACTCAGAACTCCTTTATTTTGTCAAGTTTCAAAGAGCTACTACAAACTATGTTGGATTTAGAGTTCCAAATTCATCTATCTATATATGAGAGAACAGAGGGAAACCTAACTATAAAAACTGCTACTGTAGAAGAACGAATCAACCTAGAAGCACAAAATTTGGTGAGCCAAGTGGAATTTGTGTACTGATCATTACCACCAAGTATCATCAAGATTGGGTGAAAAAATATTTGCTGGTATTTCGGAAACTCCTAATTTCTTAGAAGCTTGGCAACCCCTCTCAATGAAAGTGCTTTTCCACAGTCTGGGCCTACGGCTACTTGAAGAGGAAACAAAGCATAGAGACAAAACTGAGAACTCCTTCATTTTGTCAAGTTTCAAAGAGCTACTACAAACCATGTTGGATTTAGAGTTCCAAATTCATCTATCTATATAGGAGAGAACAGAGGGAAACAAAATATAAAAACTGCTACTGTAGACGAACGCTTCAACCTAGAAGAACAAAATTGGGTTAGCCAAGTGGGATTTGTGTCCTGATCATTACCACCAAGTATCATCAAGTTTGGGTGAAAAAATATTTGCTGGTATTTCGGAAACTCGTTATTTCTTAGAAGCTTCTCAACCCATCTCAATGAAAATATATTTCCACAGTCTGTGCCTGGGGCTACTTGAAGAGGAAACAAACCATAGAGACAAATCTGAGAACTCCTTCATTTTGTCAAATTTCAAAGAGCTACTACAAACCATGTTGGATTTAGAGTTCCAAAATCATCTATCTATATAGGAGAGAACAGAGGGAAACCTATATATAAAAACTGCTACTGTAGACGAACGCTTCTACCTAGAAGAACAAAATTTGGTGAGCCAAGTGGGATTTGTGTACTGATCATTAGCAACAAGTGTCATCAAGATTGGGTGAAAAAATATTTGCTGGTATTTCGGAAACTCCTTATTTCTTAGAAGCTTGGCAACCCCTCTCAATGAAAGTGCTTTTCCACAGTGTGTGCCTAGGGCTAATTGAAGAGGAAACAATCCATAGAGACAAAACTGAGAAATCCTTTATTTTTTCAAGTTTCAAAGAGCTACTACAAACCATGTTGGATTTAGAGTTCCAAATTCATCTATCTATATATGAGAGAACAGTGAAACCTAAATATATAAACGGCTACTGTAGACAATCGCTTCAACCTAGAAGAACAAAATTTGGTGAGCCAAGTGGGATCTGTGTACTGATCATTACCTCCAAGTATCATCAAGATTGGGTGAAAAAATATTTGCTGGTATATCGGAAACTCTTTATTTCTTAGAAGCTTTGCAACACCTCAATGAAAGTAGTTTTCAACAGTCTGTGCCTAGGGCTACTTGAAGAGGAAACAAACCGTAGAGACAAAACTCAGAACTCCTTTATTTTGTCAAGTTTCGAAGAGCTACTACAAACCATGTTGGATTTAGAGTTCCAAATTCATCTATCTATATATGAGAGAACAGAGTGAAACCTAAATATAAAAACTGCTACTGTAGAAGAACGCTTCAACCTAGAAGAACAAAATTTGGTGAGCCAAGTGGGATCTGTGTACTGATCATTACCACCAAGTATCATCAAGATTGGGATAAAAAATATTTGCTGGTATTTCGGAAACTCGTTATTTCTTAGAGGCTTGGCAACCCCTCTCAATGAAAGTGCTTTTCCACAGTCTGTGCCTAGGGCGACTTGAAGAGGAAACAAACCATAGAGACAAAACTCAGAACTCCTTTATTTTGTCAAGTTTCAAAGAGCTACTACAAACTATGTTGGATTTAGAGTTCCAAATTCATCTATCTATATATGAGAGAACAGAGTGAAACCTAAATATAAAAACTGCTACTGTAGACGAACGCTTCAACCTAGAAGAACAAATTTGGTGAGCCAAGTGGGATCTGTGTACTGATCATTACCACCAAGTATCATCAAGATTGGGTGAAAAATATTTTCTGGTATTTCGGAAACTCGTTATTTCTTAGAAGCTTGGCAACCACTCTCAATGAAAGTGCTTTTCCACAGTCTGTGCCTAGGGCTACTTGAAGAGGAAACAAACCATAGAGACAAAACTCAGAACACCTTTATTTTGTCACGTTTCAAAGAGCTACTACAATCCATGTTGGATTTAGAGTTCCAAATTCATATATCTATATAGGAGAGAACAGAGTGAAACCTAAATATAAAAACTGCTACTGTAGACGAGCGCTCCAACCTAGAAGAACAAAATTTGGTGAGCCAAGTGGGATTTGTGTACTGATCATTAGCAACAAGTATCATCAAGATTGGGTGAAAAAATATTTGCTGGTATTCTGGAAACTCGTAATTTCTTAGAAGCTTGGCAACCCCTCTCAATGAAAGTGATTTTCACAGTCTGTGCCTAGGGCTACTTGAAGAGAAAACAAACCATAGAGACAAACTGAGAACTCCTTTATTTTGTCAATTTCAAAGAGCTACTACAAATCATGTTGGATTTACAGTTCCAAATTCATCTCTCTATATATGAGAGAACAGAGTAAAACCTAAATATAAAAACTGCTACTGTAGACGAACGCTTCAACCTAGAAGAACAAAATTTGGTGAGCCAAGTGGGATTTGTGTACTGATCATTACCACCAAGTATCATCAAGATTGGGTGAAAAAATATTTGCTGGTATTATGGAAACTCGTTATTTCTTAGAAGCTTGGCAACCCATCTCAATGAAAGTGCTTCCACATTCTGTGCCTAGGGCTACTTGAAGAGGAAACAAACCATAGAGACAAAACTGAGAACTCCATTATTTTGTCAAGTTTCAAAGAGCTACTACAAACCATGTTGGATTTAGAGTTACAAATTCATATATCTATATAGGAGAGAACAGAGGGAAACCTAAATATAAAAACTTCTACTGTAGGCGAACGCTTCAACCTAGAAGAACACAATTTGGTGAGCCAAGTGGGATTTGTGTGCTGAATATTAGCAACCAGTATCATCAAGATTGGGTGAAAAAATATTTGCTGGTACTTCGGAAACTCGTTATTTCTTAGAAGCTTGGTAACCCCTCTCAATGAAAGTGCTTTTCCAGAGTCTGCGCCTAGGGCTACTTGAAGAGGAAACAAACCATAGAGACAAAACTCAGAACTCCTTTATTTTGTCAAGTTTCAAAGAGCTACTACAATCCATGTTGGATTTAGTGTTCCAAATTCATCTATCTATATAGGAGAGAACAGAGAGAAACCTAAATATAAAAACTGCTACTGTAGACGAACGCTTCAACCTAGAAGAACAAAATTTGGTGAGCCAAGTTGGATCTGTGTACTGATCATTACCACCAAGTATCATCAAGATTGGGTGAAAAAACATTTGCTGGTATTTCGGAAACTCGTTATTTCTTAGAAGCTTGGCAACCCCTCTCAATGAAATTGCTTTTCCACAGTCTGTGCCGAGGACTACTTGAAGAGGAAACAAAGCATAGAGACAAAACTGAGAACTCCTTTATTTTGTCAAGTTTCAAAGAGCTACTACAATCCATGTTGGATTTAGAGTTCCAAATTCTTATATCTATATAGGAGAGAACAGAGGGAAACCTAAATATAAAATCTTCTACTGTAGGCGAACGCTTCAACCTAGAAGAACACAATTTGGTGAGCCAAGTGGGGTTTGTGTACTGATCATTAGCAACCAGTATCATCAAGATTGGGTGAAAAAATATTTGCTGGTACTTGGGGAAATCGTTATTTCTTAGAAGCTTAGCAACCCCTCTCAATGAAAGTGCTTTTCCACAGTCTGCGCCTAGGGCTACTCGAAGAGGAAACAAAACATAGAGACAAAACTCAGAACTCCTTTATTTTGTCAAGTTACAAAGAGCTACTACAAACCATGTTGGATTTAGAGTCCAAATTCATCTATCTATATATGAGAGAACAGAGTGAAACCGAAATATAAAAACGGCTACTGTAGACGAATGCTTCAACCTAGAAGAACAAAATTTGGTGAGCCAAGTGGGATTTGTGTACTGATCATTAGCAACCAGTATCATCAAGATTGGGTGAAAAAATATTTGCTGATATTTCGGAAACTCGTTATTTCTTAGAAGCTTGGCAACCCCTTCAATGAAAAAGGTTTTCCACAGTCTGTGCGTAGGGGTAATTGAAGAGGAAAGAAACCATAGAGACAAAACTCAGAACTCTTTATTTTGTCAAGTTTCAAAGAGCTACTACAAACCATGTTGGATTTAGAGTTCCAAAATCATCTATCTATATAGGAGAGAACAGAGGGAAACCTATATATAAAAACTGCTACTGTAGACGAACGCTTCTACCTAGAAGAACAAAATTTGGTGAGCCAAGTGGGATTTGTGTACTGATCATTAGCAACAAGTGTCATCAAGATTGGGTGAAAAAATATTTGCTGGTATTTCGGAAACTCCTTATTTCTTAGAAGCTTGGCAACCCCTCTCAATGAAAGTGCTTTTCCACAGTGTGTGCCTAGAGCTAATTGAAGAGGAAACAATCCATAGAGACAAAACTGAGAAATCCTTTATTTTTTCAAGTTTCAAAGAGCTACTACAAACCATGTTGGATTTAGAGTTCCAAATTCATCTATCTATATATGAGAGAACAGTGAAACCTAAATATATAAACGGCTACTGTAGACAAACGCTTCAACCTAGAAGAACAAAATTTGGTGAGCCAAGTGGGATCTGTGTACTGATCATTACCTCCAAGTATCATCAAGATTGGGTGAAAAAATATTTGCTGGTATATCGGAAACTCTTTATTTCTTAGAAGCTTTGCAACACCTCAATGAAAGTAGTTTTCAACAGTCTGTGCCTAGGGCTACTTGAAGAGGAAACAAACCATAGAGACAAAACTCAGAACTCCTTTATTTTGTCAAGTTTCGAAGAGCTACTACAAACCATGTTGGATTTAGAGTTCCAAATTCATCTATCTATATATGAGAGAACAGAGTGAAAAATAAATATAAAAACTGCTACTGTAGACGAACGCTTCAACCTAGAAGAACAAAATTTGGTGAGCCTAGTGGGATCTGTGTACTGATCATTACCACCAAGTATCATCAAGATTGGGATAAAAAAATATTTGCTGGTATTTCGGAAACTCGTTATTTCTTAGAGGCTTGGCAACCCCTCTCAATGAAAGTGCTTTTCCACAGTCTGTGCCTAGGGCGACTTGAAGAGGAAACAAACCATAGAGACAAAACTCAGAACTCCTTTATTTTGTCAAGTTTCAAAGAGCTACTACAAACTATGTTGGATTTAGAGTTCCAAATTCATCTATCTATATATGAGAGAACAGAGGGAAACCTAACTATAAAAACTGCTACTGTAGAAGAACGAATCAACCTAGAAGCACAAAATTTGGTGAGCCAAGTGGAATTTGTGTACTGATCATTACCACCAAGTATCATCAAGATTGGGTGAAAAAATATTTGCTGGTATTTCGGAAACTCGTAATTTCTTAGAAGCTTGGCAACCCCTCTCAATGAAAGTGCTTTTCCACAGTCTGTGCCTACGGCTACTTGAAGAGGAAACAAAGCATAGAGACAAAACTGAGAACTCCTTCATTTTGTCAAGTTTCAAAGAGCTACTACAAACCATGTTGGATTTAGAGTTCCAAATTCATCTATCTATATAGGAGAGAACAGAGGGAAACAAAATATAAAAACTGCTACTGTAGACGAACGCTTCAACCTAGAAGAACAAAATTGGGTGAGCCAAGTGGGATTTGTGTCCTGATCATTACCACCAAGTATCATCAAGTTTGGGTGAAAAAATATTTGCTGGTATTTCGGAAACTCGTTATTTCTTAGAAGCTTCTCAACCCATCTCAATGAAAATATATTTCCACAGTCTGTGCCTGGGGCTACTTGAAGAGGAAACAAACCATAGAGACAAATCTGAGAACTCCTTCATTTTGTCAAATTTCAAAGAGCTACTACAAACCATGTTGGATTTAGAGTTCCAAAATCATCTATCTATATAGGAGAGAACAGAGAGAATCCTATATATAAAAACTGCTACTGTAGACGAACGCTTCTACCTAGAAGAACAAAATTTGGTGAGCCAAGTGGGATTTGTGTACTGATCATAAGCAACAAGTGTCATCAAGATTGGGTGAAAAAATATTTGCTGGTATTTCGGAAACTCCTTATTTCTTAGAAGCTTGGCAACCCCTCTCAATGAAAGTGCTTTTCCACAGTGTGTGCCTAGGGCTAATTGAAGAGGAAACAATCCATAGAGACAAAACTGAGAAATATTTATTTTTTCAAGTTTCAAAGAGCTACTACAAACCATGTTGGATTTAGAGTTCCAAATTCATCTATCTATATATGAGAGAACAGTGAAACCTAAATATATAAACGGCTACTGTAGACAAACGCTTCAACCTAGAAGAAGAAAATTTGGTGAGCCAAGTGGGATCTGTGTACTGATCATTACCTCCAAGTATCATCAAGATTGGGTGAAAAAATATTTGCTGGTATATCGGAAACTCTTTATTACTTAGAAGCTTTGCAACACCTCAATGAAAGTAGTTTTCAACAGTCTGTGCCTAGGGCTACTTGAAGAGGAAACAAACCATAGAGACAAAACTCAGAACTCCTTTATTTTGTCAAGTTTCAAAGAGCTACTACAAACCATGTTGGATTTAGAGTTCCAAATTCATCTATCTATATATGAGAGAACAGAGTGAAACCTAAATATAAAAACTGCTACTGTAGAAGAACGCTTCAACCTAGAAGAACAAAATTTGGTGAGCCAAGTGGGATCTGTGTACTGATCATTACCACCAAGTATCATCAAGATTGGGATAAAAAATATTTGCTGGTATTTCGGAAACTCGTTATTTCTTAGAGGCTTGGCAACCCCTCTCAATGAAAGTGCTTTTCCACAGTCTGTGCCTAGGGCGACTTGAAGAGGAAACAAACCATAGAGACAAAACTCAGAACTCCTTTATTTTGTCAAGTTTCAAAGAGCTACTACAAACTATGTTGGATTTAGAGTTCCAAATTCATCTATCTATATATGAGAGAACAGAGTGAAACCTAAATATAAAAACTGCTACTGTAGACGAACGCTTCAACCTAGAAGAACAAATTTGGTGAGCCAAGTGGGATCTGTGTACTGATCATTACCACCAAGTATCATCAAGATTGGGTGAAAAAATATTTTCTGGTATTTCGGAAACTCGTTATTTCTTAGAAGCTTGGCAACCACTCTCAATGAAAGTGCTTTTCCACAGTCTGTGCCTAGGGCTACTTGAAGAGGAAACAAACCATAGAGACAAAACTCAGAACACCTTTATTTTGTCACGTTTCAAAGAGCTACTACAATCCATGTTGGATTTAGGGTTCCAAATTCATCTATCTATATAGGAGAGAACAGAGAGAAACCTAAATATAAAAACTGCTACTGTAGACGAACGCTTCAACCTAGAAGAACAAAATTTGGTGAGCCAAGTTGGATCTGTGTACTGATCATTACCACCAAGTATCATCAAGATTGGGTGAAAAAACATTTGCTGGTATTTCGGAAACTCGTTATTTCTTAGAAGCTTGGCAACCCCTCTCAATGAAATTGCTTTTCCACAGTCTGTGCCGAGGACTACTTGAAGAGGAAACAAAGCATAGAGACAAAACTGAGAACTCCTTTATTTTGTCAAGTTTCAAAGAGCTACTACAATCCATGTTGGATTTAGAGTTCCAAATTCTTATATCTATATAGGAGAGAACAGAGGGAAACCTAAATATAAAATCTTCTACTGTAGGCGAACGCTTCAACCTAGAAGAACACAATTTGGTGAGCCAAGTGGGGTTTGTGTACTGATCATTAGCAACCAGTATCATCAAGATTGGGTGAAAAAATATTTGCTGGTACTTGGGGAAATCGTTATTTCTTAGAAGCTTAGCAACCCCTCTCAATGAAAGTGCTTTTCCACAGTCTGCGCCTAGGGCTACTCGAAGAGGAAACAAAACATAGAGACAAAACTCAGAACTCCTTTATTTTGTCAAGTTACAAAGAGCTACTACAAACCATGTTGGATTTAGAGTCCAAATTCATCTATCTATATATGAGAGAACAGAGTGAAAAATAAATATAAAAACGGCTACTGTAGACAAACGCTTTAACCTAGAAGTACAAAATTTGGTGAGCCAAGTGGGATCTGTGTACTGATCATTAGCAACAAGTATCATCAAGATTGGGTGAAAAAATATTTGCTGGTATTTCGGAAACTCGTAATTTCTTAGAAGCTTGGCAACCCCGCTCAGTGAAAGTGATTTTCACAGTCTGTGCCTAGGGCTACTTGAAGAGAAAACAAACCATAGAGACAAACTGAGAACTCCTTTATTTTGTCAATTTCAAAGAGCTACTACAAATCATGTTGGATTTACAGTTCCAAATTCATCTCTCTATATATGAGAGAACAGAGTAAAACCTAAATATAAAAACTGCTACTGTAGACGAACGCTTCAACCTAGAAGAACAAAATTTGGTGAGCCAAGTGGGATTTGTGTACTGATCATTACCACCAAGTATCATCAAGATTGGGTGAAAAAATATTTGCTGGTATTATGGAAACTCGTTATTTCTTAGAAGCTTGGCAACCCATCTCAATGAAAGTGCTTCCAAATTCTGTGCCTAGGGCTACTTGAAGAGGAAACAAACCACAGAGACAAAACTGAGAACTCCATTATTTTGTCAAGTTTCAAAGAGCTACTACAAACCATGTTGGATTTAGAGTTACAAATTCATATATCTATATAGGAGAGAACAGAGGGAAACCTAAATATAAAAACTTCTACTGTAGGCGAACGCTTCAACCTAGAAGAACACAATTTGGTGAGCCAAGTGGGATTTGTGTGCTGATTATTAGCAACCAGTATCATCAAGATTGGGTGAAAAAATATTTGCTGGTACTTCGGAAACTCGTTATTTCTTAGAAGCTTGGCAACCCCTCTCAATGAAAGTGCTTTTCCAGAGTCTGCGCCTAGGGCTACTTGAAGAGGAAACAAACCATACAGACAAAACTCAGAACTCCTTTATTTTGTCAAGTTTCAAAGAGCTACTACAATCCATGTTGGATTTAGGGTTCCAAATTCATCTATCTATATATGAGAGAACAGAGTGCAACCTAAATATAAAAACGGCTACTGTAGACGAATGCTTCAACCTAGAAGAACAAAATTTGGTGAGCCAAGTGGGATTTGTGTACTGATCATTAGCAACCAGTATCATCAAGATTGGGTGAAAAAATATTTGCTGATATTTCGGAAACTCGTTATTTCTTAGAAGCTTGGCAACCCCTTCAATGAAAGAGGTTTTCCACAGTCTGTGCGTAGGGCTAATTGAAGAGGAAAGAAACCATAGAGACAAAACTCAGAACTCTTTATTTTGTCAAGTTTCAAAGAGCTACTACAAACCATGTTGGATTTAGTGTTCCAAATTCATCTATCTATATATGAGAGAACAGAGTGAAACCTAAATACAAAAACTGCTACTGTAGACGAACGCTTCAACCTAGAAGAACAAAATTTGGTGAGCCAAGTGGGATCTGTGTCCTGATCATTACCACTAAGTATCATCAAGATTGGGTGAAAAAATATTTGCTGGTATTTCGGAAACTCGTTATTTCTTAGAAGCTTTCCCAACCCCTCTCAATGAAATTGGTTTTCCACAGTCTGTGCCTAGGGCTACTTGAAGAGGAAACAAACTATAGAGACAAAACTGAGAACTCCTTTATTTTGTCAAGTTTCAAAGAGCTACTACAATCCATCTTGGATTTAAAGATCCAAATTCATCTATCTATATAGGAGAGAACAGAGAGAAACCTAAATATAAAAACTGCTACTGTAGACGAACGCTTCAACCTAGAAGAACAAAATTTGGTGAGCCAAGTGGGATTTGTGTACTGATCATTACCACCAAGTATCATCAAGATTGGGTGAAAAAATATTTGCTGGTATTTTGGAAACTTGTAATTTCTTAGAAGCTTGGCAAACTCTCTCAATGAAAGTGCTTTTCCACAGTCTGTGCCTAGGGCTACTTGAAGAGGAAACAAACCATAGAGACAAAACTGAGAACTCCTTTATTTTGTCAAGTTTCAAAGAGCTACTACAAACCATGTTGGATTTAGAGTTACAAATTCATATATCTATATAGGAGAGAAAAGAGGGAAACCTAAATATAAAAACTTCTACTGTAGGCGAACGCTTCAACCTTGAAGAACACAATTTGGTGACCCAAGTGGGATTTGTGTACTGATTATTAGCAACCAGTATCATCAAGATTGGGTGAAAAAATATTTGCTGGTACTTCGGAAACTCGTTATTTCTTAGAAGCTTGGCAACCCCTCTCAATGAAAGTGCTTTTCCAGAGTCTGCGCCTAGGGCTACTTGAAGAGGAAACAAACCATAGAGACAAAACTCAGAACTCCTTTATTTTGTCAAGTTTCAAAGAGCTACTATAAACTATGTTGGATTTAGTGTTCCAAATTCATCTATCTATATAGGAGAGAACAGAGGAAAACCTAAATATAAAAACTGCTACTGTAGACGAACCCTTCAACCTAGAAGAACAAAATTTGGTGAGCCAAGTGGGATTTGTGTACTGATCATTACCACCAAGTATCATCAAGATTGGGTAAAAAATATTTGCTGGTATTTCGGAAACGCGTTATTTCTTAGAAGCTTGGCAACCCCTCTCAATGAAAGTGCTTTTCCACAGTCTGTGCCTAGGGCTACTGGAAGAGGAAACAAACCATAGAGACAAAACTGAGAACTCCTTTATTTTGTCAAGTTTCAAAGAGCTACTATAAACTATGTTGGATTTAGTGTTCCAAATTCATCTATTTATATAGGAGAGAACAGAGGGAAACAAAATATAAAAATGCTACTGTAGACGAACGCTTCAACCTAGAAGTACAAAATTTGGTGAGCCAAGTGGGACTTGTGTACTGATCATTACCATCAAGAATCATCAAGATTCGGTGAAAATATTTTTGCTGCTATTTCGGAAAATCGGAATATCATAGATGCTTGGCAACCCCTCTCAATGAAAGTGCTTTTCCACAGTCTGTGCAGAGGGCTACTTGAAGAGGAAAAAAACCATAGAGACAAAACTGAGAACTCCTTTATTTTTTCAAGTTTCAAGGAGATACTACAAACCATGTTGTATTTAGAGTTCCAAATTCAACTATCTATATATGAGAGAACAGAGGGAAACCTAACTATAAAAAGTGCTACTGTAGACGAACGCATCAACCTAGAAGAACAAAATTTGGTGAGCCAAGTGGGATTTGTGTACTGATCATTACCACCAAGTATCATCAAAATTGGGTGAAAAAATATTTGCTGGTATTTCGGAAACTCGTTATTTCTTAGAAGCTTGGCAACCCATCTCAGTGAAAGTGCTTTCCACAGTCTGTGCCTAGGAATACTTGAAGAGGAAACAAACCATAGAGACAAAACTGAGAATTTTTATTTTATGAAGTTTCAAAGAGCTACTACAAACCATGTTGGATTTAGAGTTCCAAATTCATCTATCTATATAGGAGAGAACAGAGGGAAACTAAATATAAAATCTGCTACTGTAGATGAAAGCTTCAAACTAGAAGAACAAAATTTGGTGAGCCAAGTGGGATTTGTGTACTGATCATTACCACCAAGTATCATCAAGTTTGGGTGAAAAAATATTTGCTGGTATTTCGGAAACTCGTTATTTCTTAGAAGCTTCTCAACCTATCTCAATGAAAGTACATTTCCACAGTCTGTGTCTAGGGCTACTTGAAGAGGAAACAAACCATAGAGACAAAACTGAGAACTCCTTTATTTTGTCAAGTTTCAAAGATCTACTACAAACCATGTTGGATTTAGAGTTCCAAAATCATCTATCTATATAGGAGAGAACAGAGGGAAACCTAAATATAAATACTGCTACTGTAGACGAACGCTTCAACCTAGAAGAACAAAATTTGGTGAGCCATGTGGGATTTGTGTACTAATCATTACCACCAAGTATCATCAAGATTGGGTGAAAAAATATTTGCTGGTATTTCGGAAACTCGTAATTTCTTAGAAGATTGGCAACCCCTCTCAATGAAAGTGCTTTTCCACAGTCAGTACCTAGGGCTACTGGAAGAGGAAACAAACCATAGAGACAAAACTGAGAACTCTTTATTTTTTCAAGTTTCAAGGAGCTACTACAAACCATGTTGGATTTAGAGTTCCAAATTCATCTATCTATATATGAGAGAACAGAGGGAAACCTAACTATAAAAACTGCTACTGTAGAAGAACGGATCAACCTAGAAGCACAAAATTTGGTGAGCCAAGTGGAATTTGTGTACTGATCATTACCACCAAGTATCATCAAGATTGGGTGAAAAAATATTTGCTGGTATTTCGGAAACTCGTAATTTCTTAGAAGCTTGGCAACCCCTCTCAATGAAAGTGCTTTTCCACAGACTGTGCCTACGGCTACTTGAAGAGGAAACAAAGCATAGAGACAAAACTGAGAACTCCTTCATTTTGTCAAGTTTCAAAGAGCTACTACAAACCATGTTGGATTTAGAGTTCCAAATTCATCTATCTATATAGGAGAGAACAGAGGGAAACAAAATATAAAAACTGCTACTGTAGACGAACGCTTCAACCTAGAAGAACAAAATTGGGTGAGCCAAGTGGGATTTGTGTTCTGATCATTACCACCAAGTATCATCAAGTTTGGGTGAAAAAATATTTGCTGGTATTTCGGAAACTCGTTATTTCTTAGAAGCTTCTCAACCCATCTCAATGAAAGTATATTTCCACAGTCTGTGCCTGGGGCTACTTGAAGAGGAAACAAACCATAGAGACAAATCTGAGAACTCCTTCATTTTGTCAAGTTTCAAAGAGCTACTACAAACCATGTTGGATTTAGAGTTCCAAATTCATCTATCTATATAGGAGAGAACAGAGGGAAACCTATATATAAAAACTGCTACTGTAGACGAACGCTTCTACCTAGAAGAACAAAATTTGGTGAGCCAAGTGGGATTTGTAGACTGATCATTACCACCAAGTATCATCAAGATTGGGTGAAAAAAATATTTGCTGGTATTTCGGAAACTCCTTATTTCTTAGAAGCTTGGCAACCCCTCTCAATGAAAGTGCTTTTCCACAGTGTGTGCCTAGGGCTAATTGAAGAGGAAACAATCCATAGAGACAAAACTGAGAAATCCTTTATTTTTTCAAGTTTCAAAGAGCTACTACAAACCATGTTGGATTTAGAGTTCCAAATTCATCTATCTATATATGAGAGAACAGTGAAACCTAAATATATAAACGGCTACTGTAGACAAACGCTTCAACCTAGAAGAACAAAATTTGGTGAGCCAAGTGGGATCTGTGTACTGATCATTACCTCCAAGTATCATCAAGATTGGGTGAAACAATATTTGCTGGTATATCGGAAACTCTTTGTTTCTTAGAAGCTTTGCAACACCTCAATGAAAGTAGTTTTCAACAGTCTGTGCCTAGGGCTACTTGAAGAGGAAACAAACCATAGAGACAAAACTCAGAACTCCTTTATTTTGTCAAGTTTCGAAGAGCTACTACAAACCATGTTGTATTTAGAGTTCCAAATTCATCTATCTATATATGAGAGAACAGAGTGAAACCTAAATATGAAAACTGCTACTGTAGACGAACGCTTCAACCTAGAAGAACAAAATTTGGTGAGCCAACTGGGATTTGTGAACTGATCATTACCACCAAGTATCATCAAGATTGGGTGAAAAAATATTTGCTGGTATTTCGGAAACTCGTAATTTCTTAGAAGCTTGGCAACCCCGCTCAGTGAAAGTGCTTTTCCACAGTCTGTGCCTAGGGCTACTTGAAGAGGAAACAAACCATAGAGACAAAACTGAGAACTACTTTATTTTGTCAAGTTTCAAAGAGCTACTACAAACCATGTTGGATTTAGAGTTCCAAATTCATATATCTATATAGGAGAGAACAGAGTGAAACCTAAATATAAAAACTGCTACTGTAGACGAGCGCTTCAACCTAGAAGAACAAAATTTGGTGAGCCAAGTGGGATTTGTGTACTGATCATTAGCAACAAGTATCATCAAGATTGGGTGAAAAAATATTTGCTGGTATTCTGGAAACTCGTAATTTCTTAGAAGCTTGGCAACCCCTCTCAATGAAAGTGATTTTCACAGTCTGTGCCTAGGGCTACTTGAAGAGAAAACAAACCATAGAGACAAACTGAGAACTCCTTTATTTTGTCAATTTCAAAGAGCTACTACAAATCATGTTGGATTTACAGTTCCAAATTCATCTCTCTATATATGAGAGAACAGAGTAAAACCTAAATATAAAAACTGCTACTGTAGACGAACGCTTCAACCTAGAAGAACAAAATTTGGTGAGCCAAGTTGGATTTGTGTACTGATCATTACCACCAAGTATCATCAAGATTGGGTGAAAAAATATTTGCTGGTATTATGGAAACTCGTTATTTCTTAGAAGCTTGGCAACCCATCTCAATGAAAGTGCTTCCACATTCTGTGCCTAGGGCTACTTGAAGAGGAAACAAACCATAGAGACAAAACTGAGAACTCCATTATTTTGTCAAGTTTCAAAGAGCTACTACAAACCATGTTGGATTTAGAGTTCCAAATTCATCTATCTATATATGAGAGAACAGAGGGAAACCTAAATATAAAAACGGCTACTGTAGGCGAACGCTTCAACCTAGAAGAACACAATTTGGTGAGCCAAGTGGGATTTGTGTACTGATCATTAGCAACCAGTATCATCAAGATTGGGTGAAAAAATATTTGCTGGTATTTTGGAAACTTGTAATTTCTTAGAAGCTTGGCAAACTCTCTCAATGAAAGTGCTTTTCCACAGTCTGTGCCTAGGGCTACTTGAAGAGGAAACAAACCATAGAGACAAAACTGAGAACTCCTTTATTTTGTCAAGTTTCAAAGAGCTACTACAATCCATGTTGTATTTAGAGTTCCAAATTCATCTATCTATATAGGAGAGAATAGAGAGAAACCTAAATATATAAACTGCTACTGTATACGAACGCTTCCACCTAGACGAACAATATTTGGTGAGCCAAGTGGGATTTGTGTACTGATCATTACCACCAAGTATCATCAAGATTGGGTGAAAAAATATTTGCTGGTATTTCGGAAACTTGTAATTTCTTAGAAGCTTGCCAAACTCTCTCAATGAAAGTGCTTTTCCACAGTCTGTGCCTAGGGCTACTTGAAGAGGAAACAAACCATAGAGACAAAACTGAGAACTCCTTTATTTTGTCAAGTTTCAAAGACCTACTACAAACCATGTTGGATTTAGAGTTACAAATTCATATATCTATATAGGAGAGAACAGAGAGAAACCTAAATATAAAAACTTCTACTGTAGGCGAACGCTTCAACCTAGAAGAACACAATTTGGTGAGCCAAGTGGGATTTGTGTACTGATCATTAGCAACCAGTATCATCAAGATTGGGTGAAAAAATATTTGCTGGTACTTCGGAAACTCGTTATTTCTTAGAAGCTTGGCAACCCCTCTCAATGAAAGTGCTTTTCCAGAGTCTGTGCCTAGGGCTAGTTGAAGAGGAAACAAACCATAGACACAAAACTCAGAACTCCTTTATTTTGTCAAGTTTCAAAGAGCTACTACAATCCATGTTGGATTTAGAGTTCCAAATTCATCTATCTATATAGGAGAGAACAGAGAGAAACCTAAATATAAAAACTGCTACTGTAGACGAACGCTTCAACCTAGAAGAACAAAATTTGGTGAGCCAAGTGGGATCTGTGTACTGATCATTACCACCAAGTATCATCAAGATTGGGTGAAAAAATATTGCTGGTATTTCGGAAACTCGTTATTTCTTAGAAGCTTGGCAACCCCTCTCAATGAAAGTGCTTTTCCACAGTCTGTGTCTAGGGCTACTTGAAGAGGGAACAAACCATAGAGACAAAACTCAGAACTCCTTTATTTTGTCACGTTTCAAAGAGCTACTACAATCCATGTTGGATTTAGAGTTCCAAATTCATCTATCTATATAGGAGAGAACAGAGAGAAACCTAAATATAAAAACTGCTACTGCAGACGATCGCTTCAACCTAGAAGAACAAAATTTGGTGAGCCAACTGGGATTTGTGAACTGATCATTACCACCAAGTATCATCAAGTTTGGGTGAAAAAATATTTGCTGGTATTTCGGAAACTTGTAATTTCTTAGAATCTTGGCAAACTCTCTCAATGAAAGTGCTTTTCAACAGTCTGTGCCTAGGGCTACTTGAAGAGGAAACAAACCATAGAGACAAAACTGAGAACTCCTTTATTTTGTCAAGTTTCAAAGAGCTACTACAAACCATGTTGGATTTAGAGTTACAAATTCATATATCTATATAGGAGAGAACAGAGGGAAACCTAAATATAAAAACTTCTACTGTAGGCGAACGCTTCAACCTAGAAGAACACAATTTGGTGAGCCAAGTGGGATTTGTGTGCTGATTGTTAGCAACCAGTATCATCAAGATTGGGTGAAAAAATATTTGCTGGTACTTCGGAAACTCGTTATTTCTTAGAAGCTTGGCAACCCCTCTCAATGAAAGTGCTTCTCCAGAGTCTGCACCTAGGGCTACTTGAAGAGGAAACAAACCGTAGAGACAAAACTCAGAACTCCTTTATTTTGTCAAGTTTCAAAGAGCTACTACAATCCATGTTGGATTTAGAGTTCCAAATTCATCTATCTATATAGGAGAGAACAGAGAGAAACCTAAATATAAAAACTGCTACTGTAGACGAACGCTTCAACCTAGAAGAACAAAATTTGGTGAGCCAAGTGGGATCTGTGTACTGATCATTACCACCAAGTATCATCAAGATTGGGTGAAAAAATATTTGCTGGTATTTCGGAAACTCGTTATTTCTTAGAAGCTTGGCAACCCCTCTCAATGAAATTGCTTTTCCACAGTATATGCCGAGGACTACTTGAAGAGGAAACAAAGCATAGAGACAAAACTGAGAACTCCTTTATTTTGTCAAGTTTCAAAGAGCTACTACAATCCATGTTGGATTTAGAGTTCCAAATTCTTATATCTATATAGGAGAGAACAGAGGGAAACCTAAATATAAAATCTTCTACTGTAGGCGAACGCTTCAACCTAGAAGAACACAATTTGGTGAGCCAAGTGGGGTTTGTGTACTGATCATTAGCAACCAGTATCATCAAGATTGGGTGAAAAAATATTTGCTGGTTCTTGGGGAAATCGTTATTTCTTAGAAGCTTGGCAACCCCTCTCAATGAAAGTGCTTTTCCACAGTCTGCGCCTAGGGCTACTCGAAGAGGAAACAAAACATAGAGACAAAACTCAGAACTCCTTTATTTTGTCAAGTTACAAAGAGCTACTACAAACCATGTTGGATTTAGAGTTCCAAATTCATCTATCTATATATGAGAGAACAGAGTGAAACCTAAATATAAAAACGGCTACTGTAGACAAACGCTTCAACCTAGAAGAACATAATTTGGTGAGCCAAGCGGGTACTGTGTACTGATCATTACCACCAAGTATCATCAAGATTGGGTTAAAAATATTTGCTGATATTTCAGAAACTCGTTATTTCTTAGAAGCTTGGCAACCCCTTCAATGAAAGAGGTTTTCCACAGTCTGTGCCTAGGGCTAATTGAAGAGGAAAGAAACCATAGAGACAAAACTCAGAACTCTTTATTTTGTCAAGTTTCAAAAGAGCTACTACAAACCATGTTGGATTTAGTGTTCCAAATTCATCTATCTATATATGAGAGAACAGAGTGAAACCTAAATATAAAAACTGATACTGTAGACGAACGCTTCAACCTAGAAGAACAAAATTTGGTGAGCCAAGTGGGATCTGTGTCCTGATCATTACCACCAAGTATCATCAAGATTGGGTGAAAAAATATTTGCTGGTATTTCGGAAACTCGTTATTTCTTAGAAGCTTGGCAACCCCTCTCAATGAAAGTGGTTTTCCACAGTCTGTGCCTAGGGCTACTTGAAGAGGAAACAAACCATAGAGACAAACCTGAGAACTCCTTTTTTTTGTCAAGTTTCAAAGAGCTACTACAATCCATGTTGGATTTAAAGATCCAAATTCATCTATCTATATAGGAGAGAACAGAGAGAAACCTAAATATAAAAACTGCTACTGTAGACGAACGCTTCAACCTAGAAGATCAAAATTTGGTGAGCCAAGTGGGATTTGTGTACTGATCATTACCACCAAGTATCATCAAGATTGGGTGAAAAAATATTTGCTGGTATTTTGGAAACTTGTAATTTCTTAGAAGCTTGGCAAACTCTCTCAATGAAAGTGCTTTTCCACAGTCTGTGCCTAGGGCTACTTGAAGAGGAAACAAACCATAGAGACAAAACTGAGAACTCCTTTATTTTGTCAAGTTTCAAAGAGCTACTACAATCCATGTTGGATTTAGAGTTCCAAATTCATCTATCTATATAGGAGAGAACAGAGAGAAACCTAAATATAAAAACTGCTACTGTAGACGAACGCTTCCACCTAGACGAACAATATTTGGTGAGCCAAGTGGGATTTGTGTACTGATCATTACCACCAAGTATCATCAAGATTGGGTGAAAAAATATTTGCTGGTATTTCGGAAACTTGTAATTTCTTAGAAGCTTGCCAAACTCTCTCAATGAAAGTGCTTTTCCACAGTCTGTGCCTAGGGCTACTTGAAGAGGAAACAAACCATAGAGACAAAACTGAGAACTCCTTTATTTTGTCAAGTTTCAAAGAGCTACTACAATCCATGTTGGATTTAGAGTTCCAAATTCATCTATATATATAGGAGAGAACAGAGAGAAACCTAAATATAAAAACTTCTACTGTAGGCGAGCGCTTCAACCTAGAAGAACACAATTTGGTGAGCCAAGTGGGATTTGTGTACTGATCATTAGCAACCAGTATCATCAAGATTGGGTGAAAAAATATTTGCTGGTACTTCGGAAACTCGTTATTTCTTAGAAGCTTGGCAACCCCTCTCAATGAAAGTGCTTTTCCAGAGTCTGTGCCTAGGGCTACTTGAAGAGGAAACAAACCATAGATACAAAACTCAGAACTCCTTTATTTTGTCAAGTTTCAAAGAGCTACTACAATCCATGTTGGATTTAAAGTTCCAAATTCATCTATCTATATAGGAGAGAACAGAGAGAAACCTAAATATAAAAACTGCTACTGTAGACGAACGCTTCAACCTAGAAGAACAAAATTTGGTGAGCCACGTAGGATTTGTGTACTGATCATTACCACCAAGTATCATCAAGATTGGGTGAAAAACTATTTGCTGGTATTTTGGAAACACGTTATTTCTTAGAAGCTTGGCAACCCATCTCAATGAAAGTGCTTCCACAGTCTGTGCCTAGGTCTACTTGAAGAGGAAACAAACCATAGAGACAAAACTGAGAACTCCTTTATTTTGTCAGGTTTCAAAGTGCTACTACAATCCATGTTGGATTTAGAGTTCCAAATTCATCTATCTATATAGGAGAGAACAGAGAGAAACCTAAATATAAAAACTGCTACTGTAGACGAACGCTTCAACCTAGAAGAACAAAATTTGGTGAGCCAAGTGGGATCTGTGTACTGATCATTACCACCAAGTATCATCAAGATTGGGTGAAAAAATATTGCTGGTATTTCGGAAACTCGTTTATTTCTTAGAAGCTTGGCAACCCCTCTCAATGAAAGTGCTTTCCACAGTCTGTGTCTAGGGCTACTTGAAGAGGAAACAAACCATAGAGACAAAACTGAGAACTCCTTTATTTTGTCAAGTTTCAAAGAGCTACTACAATCCATGTTGGATTTAGAGTTCCAAATTCATCTATCTATATAGGAGAGAACAGAGAGAAACCTAAATATAAAAACTGCTACTGTAGACGAACGCTTCAACCTAGAAGAACAAAATTTGGTGATCCAAGTGGGATCTGTGTACTGATCATTACCACCAAGTATCATCAAGATTGGGTGAAAAAATATTTGCTGGTATTTCGGAAACTTGTAAATTCTTAGAAGCTTGGCAAACTCTCTCAATGAAAGTGCTTTTCCACAGTCTGTGCCTAGGGCTACTTGAAGAGGAAACAAACCATAGAGACAAAACAGAGAACTCCTTTATTTTGTCAAGTTTCAAAGAGCTACTACAAACCATGTTGGATTTAGAGTTACAAATTCTTATATCTATATAGGAGAGAACAGATGGAAACCTAAATATAAAAACTTCTACTGTAGGCGAACGCTTCAACCTAGAAGAACACAATTTGGTGAGCCAAGTGGGATTTGTGTACTGATCATTAGCAACCAGTATCATCAAGATTGGAAGAAAAAATATTTGCTGGTACTTCGGAAACTCGTTATTTCTTAGAAGCTTGGCAACCCCTCTCAATGAAAGTGCTTTTCCAGAGTCTGCGCCTAGGGCTACTTGAAGAGGAAACAAACCATAGAGAAAAAAAACTCAGAACTCCTTTATTTTGTCAAGTTTCAAAGAGCTACTACAAACCATGTTGGATTTAGAGTTCCAAATTCATCTATCAATATATGAGAGAACAGAGTGAAACCTAAATATAAAAACGACTACTGTAGACGAACGCTTCAACCTAGAAGAACAAAATTTGGTGAGCGAAGTGGGATCTGTGTACTGATCATTACTACCAAGTATCATCAAGTTTGGGTCAAAAAATATTTGCTGGTATTTCAGAAACTCGTTATTTCTTAGAAGCTTGGCAACGCCTCTCAATGAAAGTGGTTTTCCACAGTCTATGCCTAGGGCTACTTGAAGAGGAAACAAACCATAGAGACAAAACTCAGAACTCCTTTATTTTGTCAAGTTTCAAAGAGCTACTACAAACCATGTTGGATTTAGGGTTCCAAATTCATCTATCTATATAGGAGAGAACAGAGAGATACCTAAATATTAAAACTGCTACTGTAGACGAACGCTTCAACCTAGAAGAACAAAATTTGGTGAGCCAAGTGGGATCTGTGTACTGATCATTACCACCAAGTATCATCAAGATTGGGTGAAAAAATATTTGCTGGTACTTCGGAAACTCGTTATTTCTTAGAAGCTTGGCAACCCCTCTCAATGAAAGTGCTTTTCCACAGTCTGCGCCTAGGGCTACTTGAAGAGGAAACAAACCATAGAGACAAAAGTGAGAACTCCTTTATTTTGTCAAGTTTCAAAGAGCTACTACAATCCATGTTGGATTTAAAGTTCCAAATTCATCTATCTATATAGGAGAGAACAGAGAGAAACCTAAATATAAAAACTGCTACTGTAGACGAACGCTTCAACCTAGACGAACAAAATTTGGTGAGCCAAGTGGGATTTGTGGACTGATCATTACCACCAAGTATCATCAAGATTGGGTGAAAAAATATTTGCTGGTATTATGGAAACTCGTTATTTCTTAGAAGTTGGCAACCCCTCTCAATGAAATTGCTTTTCCACAGTCTGTGCCTAGGGCTATTTGAAGAGGAAACAAACCATAGAGACAAAACTGAGAACTCCTTTATTTTGTCAAGTTTCAAAGAGCTACTACAAACCATGTTGGATTTAGAGATCCAAATTCATGTATCTATATAGGAGAGAACAGAGCTAAACCTAAATATAAAAACTTCTACTGTAGGCGAACGCTTCAACCTAGAAGAACAAAATTTGGTGAGCCAAGTGGGATCTGTGTACTGATCATTACCACCAAGTATCATCAAGATTGGGTGAAAAAATATTTGCTGCTATTTCGAAAACTCGTTATTTCTTAAAAGCTTGGCAACCCCTCTCAATGAAAGTGCTTTTCCACAGTCTGTGCCTAGGGCTACTTGAAGAGGAAACAAACCATAGAGACAAAACTGAGAACTCCTTTATTTTGTCAAGTTTCAAATAGCTACTACAATCCATGTTGGATTTAGAGTTCCAAATTCATATATCTATATAGGAGAGAACAGAGGGAAACCTAAATATAAAAACTTCTACTGTAGGCG
>NW_027510992.1:0-29275 GCF_048772815.1 Callospermophilus lateralis | reverse complement strand
CACTTTTCTAACCAATTTTTGTTCTTCTAGGTTGAAGCGTTCGTTTACAGTAGCAGTTTTTATATTTAGGTTTCCCTCTGTTCTCTCCTATATAGATAAGTGCATTTGGAACTCTAAATCCAACATGGTTTTTAGTAGCTCTCTGAAACTTGACAAAAAAAGGTAGTTCTCAGTTTTGTCTCTATGGTTTGTTTCCTCTTCAAGTAGCCCTAGGCACAGACTGTGGAAAAGCACTTTCATTGAGAGGATTATCCAAGCTTCTAAGAAATAACGAGTTTCCGAAATACGAGCAAATATTTTTTCACCCACTCGTGATGATACATGGTGGTAATGATCAGTACACAAATCCCACTTGGCTCACCAAATTTTGTTCTTCTAGGTTGAAAGTTTCGTCTACAGTAGCAGTTTTTATATTTAGGTTTCCCTCTGTTCTCTCCTATATAGATAGATGAATTTGGAACTCTAAATACAACATGGTTTGTAGTAGCTCTTTGAAACTTGACAAAAAAATGTAGTTCTCAGTTTTGTCTCTATGGTTTGTTTCCTCTTCAAGTAGCCCTAAGCAAAGACTGTGGAAAAGCACTTTCATTGAAAGGGGTTGCCCAGCTTCCAAGAAATTACGAGTTTTCGAAATACCAGCAAATATTTTTTCAACAAATCTTGATGATACGTGGTGGTAATGACAAGTACACAAATCCCACTTGGCTCACCAATTTTTGTTCTTCTAGTTTGAAGCGTTCGTTTACAGTAGCAGATTTTATTTTTAGGTTTCCCTCTGTTCTCTCCTATATAGATAGATGAATTTTTAACTCTAAATCCAACATGATTTGTAGTAGCTCTTTGAAACTTGACAAAAAAAAGTAGTTCTCAGTTTTGTCTCTATGTTTTGTTTCATTTTCAAGTAGCCCTAAGCAGAGACTGTGGAAAAGCAATTTCATTGAAAGGGTTTGCCAAGCTTCCAACAAATTACGAGTTTCCGAAATACCAGCAAATATTTTATCACCCAATCTTGATTATACATGGTGGTAATGATAAGTACACAAATCCCACTTGGCTCACCAAATTTTGTTCTTCTATGTTTAAGCGTTCGTTTACAGTAGCGGTTTTTATTTTTGGTTTCACTCTGTTCTCTCCTATATAGATAGATGCATTTGGAACTCTAAATCCAACATGGTTTTTAGTAGCTCTTTGATACTTGACAAAAGAAAGTAGTTATCAGTTTTGTCTCTATGGTTTGTTTCCTCTTCAAGTAGCCCTAGGCACAGACTGTGGAAAAGCACTTTCATTGAGGGTTAGCCAAGCTTCTAAGAAATAAACAGTTTCGGAAATACCAGCAAATATTTTTTCACCCAAACTTGATGATACTTGGAGGTCATAATCAGTACACAAATCTCACTTGTCTCACCAAATTTTGTTCTTCTAGGTTGATGCGTTCGTCTACAGTAGCAGTTTTTAAATTTATGTTTCCCTCTGTTCTCTCCTATATAGATAGATGAATTTGGAAATCTAAATCCAACATGGTTTGTAGTAGCTCTTTGAAACTTGACAAAATAAAGGAGTTCTCGGTTTTGTCTCTATGGTTTGTTTCCTCTTCAAGTAGCTCTAGGCACAGACTGTGGAAAAACACTTTCATTGAGAGGGGTTGCCAAGCTTTTAAGAAATAACGAGTTTCCGAAAAATCAGCAAATATTTTTTCACCCAATCTTGATGATACTTGGTGGTAATGATCAGTACACAAATCCCACTTGGCTCACCAAATTTTGTTCTTCTAGGTTGAAGGATTCGTCTACAGTAGCAGTTTTTATATTTAGGTTTCCCTCTGTTCTCTCCTATATAGATAGATGAATTTGGAACTCTAAATACAACATGGTTTGTAGTAGCTCTTTGAAACTTGACAAAAAAAAGTAGTTCTCAGTTTTGTCTCTATGATTTGTTTCCTCTTCATGTAGCCCTAAGCAGAGACTGTGGAAAAGCACTTTCATTGAAAGGGCTTGCCAAACTTCCAAGAAATTACGAGATTCCGAAACACCAGCAAATATTTTTTCAACCAAACTTGATGATACGTGGTGGTAATGACAAGTACACAAATCCCACTTGGCTCACCAATTTTTGTTCTTCTAGGTTGAAGCGTTCGTTTGCAGTAGCAGTTTTTATTTTTAGGTTTCACTCTGTTCTCTCATATATAGATTAATGAATTTGGAACTCTAAATCCAACATGGTTTGTAGTAGCTCTTTGAAACTTGACAAAATAAAGGAGTTCACAATTTCGTCTCTATGGTTTGTTTCCTCTTCAAGTAGCCCTAAGCAGAGACTGTGGAAAAGCCCTTTCATTGATAGGGCTTGCCAAGCTTCCAAGAAATTACGAGTTTCCGAAATACCAGCAAATATTTTTTCAACCAAACTTGATGATACGTGGTGGTAATGACAAGTACACAAATCCCACTTGGCTCACCAATTTTTGTTCTTCTAGGTTGAAGCGTTAGTCTACAGTAGCAGTTTTTATTTTTAGGTTTCATTTTGTTCTCCCCTATATAGATAGATGAATTTGGAACTCTAAATCCATCATGGTTTGTATAGCTCTTTGAAACTTGACAAAATAAAGGAGTTCTCCGTTTTATCTCTATGGTTTGTTTCCTCTTCAAGTAGCTCTAGGCACAGACTGGGGAAAAGCATTTTCATTGAGAGAGGTTGCCAAGCTTCTAAGAAATAACGAGTTTCTGAAATACCACCAAATATTTTTTCACCCAATCTTGATGATACATGGTGGTAATGATCAGGACACAATTCCCATTTGGTTCATCAAATTTCATTCTTCTAGGTTGAAGCGTTCGTCTACAGTAGCAGTTTTTATATTTAGGTTTCCCTCTGTTCTCTCCTGTATAGATAGATGAATTTGGAACTCTAAATCCAACATGGTTTGTAGTAGCTCTTTGAAACTTGACAAAATAAAGGAGTTCTCACTTTTGTCTCTATGGTTTGTTTCCTCTTCAAGTAGCCCTAGGCACGGACTGTGGAAAAGCACTTTCATTGAGAGGGGTTGCCAAGATCTAAGAAATAACGAGTTTCTGCAATACCAGCAAATATTTTTTCACCCAATCTTGATGATTCTTGGTGGCAATGATCAGGACACAAATCCGACTTGGCTCACCGAATTTTGTTCTTCTAAGTTGAAGCGTTCGTCTACAGTAGCAATTTTTATGTTTAGGTTTCCCTCTGTTCTCTCCTATATAGATAGATGATTTTGGACTCTAAATCCAACATGGTGTGTAGTAGCTCTTTGAAACTGGACAAAATAACGGAGTTCTCCGTTTTCTCTATGGTTTGTTTCCTCTTCAAGTAGCTCTAGGCACAGACTGTGGAAAAGCACTTTCATTGAGAGGGGTTGCCAAGCTTCTAAGAATTAACGAGTTTCCAAAATACCAGCAAATATTTTTTCAACAAATCTTGATGATACGTGGTGGTAATGACAAGTACACAAATCCCACTTGGCTCACCAATTTTTGTTCTTCTAGGTTGAAGCGTTCGTTTACAGTAGCAGATTTTATTTTTAGGTTTCACTCTGTTCTCTCCTATATAGATCGATTAATTTGGAACTCTAAATCCAACATGGTTTGTTGTAGCTCTTTGAAACTTGACAAAAAAAAAGTAGATCTCAGTTTTGTCTCTATGGTTTGTTTCCTCTTCAAGTAGCCCTAAGCAGAGACTGTGGAAAAGCCCTTTCATTGAAAGAGCTTGCCAAGCTTCCAAGAAATTACAAGTTTCCGAAATACCAGCAAATATTTTTCAAACAAACTTGATGATACGTGGTGGTAATGACAAGTACACAAATCCCACTTTTCTAACCAATTTTTGTTCTTCTAGGTTGAAGCGTTCGTTTACAGTAGCAGTTTTTATATTTAGGTTTCCCTCTGTTCTCTCCTATATAGATAAATGCATTTGGAACTCTAAATCCAACATGGTTTTTAGTAGCTCTCTGAAACTTGACAAAAAAAGGTAGTTCTCAGTTTTGTCTCTATGGTTTGTTTCCTCTTCAAGTAGCCCTAGGCACAGACTGTGGAAAAGCACTTTCATTGAGAGGATTATCCAAGCTTCTAAGAAATAACGAGTTTCCGAAATACGAGCAAATATTTTTTCACCCACTCGTGATGATACTTGGTGGTAATGATCAGTACACAAATCCCACTTGGCTCACCAAATTTTGTTCTTCTAGGTTGAAGGTTTCGTCTACAGTAGCAGTTTTTATATTTAGGTTTCCCTCTGTTCTCTCCTATATAGATAGATGAATTTGGAACTCTAAATACAACATGGTTTGTAGTAGCTCTTTGAAACTTGACAAAAAAATGTAGTTCTCAGTTTTGTCTCTATGGTTTGTTTCCTCTTCAAGTAGCCCTAAGCAAAGACTGTGGAAAAGCACTTTCATTGAAAGGGGTTGCCCAGCTTCCAAGAAATTACGAGTTTTCGAAATACCAGCAAATATTTTTTCAACAAATCTTGATGATACGTGGTGGTAATGACAAGTACACAAATCCCACTTGGCTCACCAATTTTTGTTCTTCTAGTTTGAAGCGTTCGTTTACAGTAGCAGATTTTATTTTTAGGTTTCCCTCTGTTCTCTCCTATATAGATAGATGAATTTTTAACTCTAAATCCAACATGATTTGTAGTAGCTCTTTGAAACTTGACAAAAAAAAGTAGTTCTCAGTTTTGTCTCTATGTTTTGTTTCATCTTCAAGTAGCCCTAAGCAGAGACTGTGGAAAAGCAATTTCATTGAAAGGGTTTGCCAAGCTTCCAACAAATTACGAGTTTCCGAAATACCAGCAAATATTTTATCACCCAATCTTGATTATACATGGTGGTAATGATAAGTACACAAATCCCACTTGGCTCACCAAATTTTGTTCTTCTATGTTTAAGCGTTCGTTTACAGTAGCGGTTTTTATTTTTGGTTTCACTCTGTTCTCTCCTATATAGATAGATGCATTTGGAACTCTAAATCCAACATGGTTTTTAGTAGCTCTTTGATACTTGACAAAAGAAAGTAGTTCTCAGTTTTGTCTCTATGGTTTGTTTCCTCTTCAAGTAGCCCTAGGCACAGACTGTGGAAAAGCACTTTCATTGAGGGTTAGCCAAGCTTCTAAGAAATAAACAGTTTCGGAAATACCAGCAAATATTTTTTCACCCAAACTTGATGATACTTGGAGGTCATAATCAGTACACAAATCTCACTTGTCTCACCAAATTTTGTTCTTCTAGGTTGATGCGTTCGTCTACAGTAGCAGTTTTTAAATTTATGTTTCCCTCTGTTCTCTCCTATATAGATAGATGAATTTGGAAATCTAAATCCAACATGGTTTGTAGTAGCTCTTTGAAACTTGACAAAATAAAGGAGTTCTCGGTTTTGTCTCTATGGTTTGTTTCCTCTTCAAGTAGCTCTAGGCACAGACTGTGGAAAAACACTTTCATTGAGAGGGGTTGCCAAGCTTTTAAGAAATAACGAGTTTCCGAAAAATCAGCAAATATTTTTTCACCCAATCTTGATGATACTTGGTGGTAATGATCAGTACACAAATCCCACTTGGCTCACCAAATTTTGTTCTTCTAGGTTGAAGGATTCGTCTACAGTAGCAGTTTTTATATTTAGGTTTCCCTCTGTTCTCTCCTATATAGATAGATGAATTTGGAACTCTAAATACAACATGGTTTGTAGTAGCTCTTTGAAACTTGACAAAAAAAAGTAGTTCTCAGTTTTGTCTCTATGATTTGTTTCCTCTTCATGTAGCCCTAAGCAGAGACTGTGGAAAAGCACTTTCATTGAAAGGGCTTGCCAAACTTCCAAGAAATTACGAGATTCCGAAACACCAACAAATATTTTTTCAACCAAACTTGATGATACGTGGTGGTAATGACAAGTACACAAATCCCACTTGGCTCACCAATTTTTGTTCTTCTAGGTTGAAGCGTTCGTTTGCAGTAGCAGTTTTTATTTTTAGGTTTCACTCTGTTCTCTCATATATAGATTAATGAATTTGGAACTCTAAATCCAACATGGTTTGTAGTAGCTCTTTGAAACTTGACAAAATAAAGGAGTTCTCAATTTCGTCTCTATGGTTTGTTTCCTCTTCAAGTATCCCTAAGCAGAGACTGTGGAAAAGCCCTTTCATTGATAGGGCTTGCCAAGCTTCCAAGAAATTACGAGTTTCCGAAATACCAGCAAATATTTTTTCAACCAAACTTGATGATACGTGGTGGTAATGACAAGTACACAAATCCCACTTGGCTCACCAATTCTTGTTCTTCTAGGTTGAAGCGTTAGTCTACAGTAGCAGTTTTTATTTTAAGTTTCATTTTGTTCTCCCCTATATAGAGAGATGAATTTGGAACTCTAAATCCATCATGGTTTGTATAGCTCTTTGAAACTTGACAAAATAAAGGAGTTCTCCGTTTTATCTCTATGGTTTGTTTCCTCTTCAAGTAGCTCTAGGCACAGACTGGGGAAAAGCATTTTCATTGAGAGAGGTTGCCAAGCTTCTAAGAAATAACGAGTTTCTGAAATACCAGCAATTATTTTTTCACCCAATCTTGATGATACTTGGTGGTAATTATCAGTACACAAATCCCACTTGGCTCACCAAATTTTGTTCTTCTAGGTTGAAGGTTTCGTCTACAGTAGCAGTTTTTATATTTAGGTTTCCCTCTGTTCTCTCCTTTATAGATAGATGAATTTGGAACTCTAAATCCAACATGGTTTGTAGTAGCTCATTGAAACTTGACAAAAAAAAGTAGTTTTCAGTTTTGTCTCTATGGTTTGTTTCCTCTTCAAGTAGCCCTAAGCAAAGACTGTGGAAATGCACTTTCATTGAAAGGGGTTGCCAAGCTTCCAAGAAATTACGAGTTTCCGAAATACCAGCAAATATTTTTTCAACCAATCTTGATGATACGTGGTGGTAATGACAAGTGAACATATCCCACTTGGCTCACCAATTTTTGTTCTTCTAGGTTGAAGCGTTCGTTTACAGTACCGTATTTTATTTTTAGGTTTCACTCTGTTCTCTCCTATATTGATAGATGAATTTGGAACACTAAATCCAACATGGTTTTTAGTAGCTCTTTGATCCTTGACAAAATAAAGGAGTTCTCAGTTTTTTCTCTGCGGTTTGTTTCCTCATCAAGTAGCCCTAGGCACAGACTGTGGAAAAGCACTTTCATTGAGAGGGGTTGCCAACTTCTAATAAATAACGAGTTTCCGAAATACCACCCAATATTTTATCACCCAATCTTGATGATACTTGGTGGTAATGATCAGTACACAACTCCCACTTGGCTCACCAAATTTTGTTCTTCTAGGTTGAAACGTTCGTCTACAGTAGTAGTATTTATATTACGTTTCCCTCTGTTCTCTCCTATATAGTTAGATGAATTTGGAACTCTAAATCCAACATGTTTTCTAGTGCTCTTTGAAACTTGACAAAATGAAGGAGTTCTCAGTTTAGTCTCTATTGTTTGTTTCCTCTTCAAGTAGCTCTAGGCACAGACTGTGGAAAAGCACTTTCATTGAGAGGGTTAGCCAAGCTTCTAAGAAATAACGAGTTTCCGAAATACCAGCAAATATTATTTCACCCAATCTTGATGATACTTGGTGGTAATGATCAGGACACAAATCCCACTTGGCTCACCGAATTTTGTTCTTCTAGGTTGAAGCGTTCGTCTACAGTAGCAGTTTTATAATTAGGTTTCCCTCTGTTCTCTCCTATATAGATAGATGAATGTGGAACTCTAAATTAAACATGGTTTGTAGTAGCTCTTTGAAACGTGACAAAAAAAGTAGTTCTCAGTTTTGTCTCTATGGTTTGTTTTTTCTTCAAGTAGCCCTATGCAGAATCTGTGGAAAAGCACTTTCATCAAAGGGCTTGCCAAGATTCCAAGAAATTACGAGTTTCCGAAATACCAGCAAATATTTTTTCAACCAAACTTGATGATACGTGGTGGTAATGACAAGTACACAAATCCCACTTGGCTCAATAAATTTTGTTCTTCTAGGTTGAAGGATTCGTCTACAGTAGCAGTTTTTATATTTAGGTTTCCCTCTGTTCTCTCCTATATAGATAGATGAATTTGGAACTCTAAATACAACATGGTTTGTAGTAGCTCTTTGAAACTTGACAAAAAAAAGTAGTTCTCAGTTTTGTCTCTATGATTTGTTTCCTCTTCATGTAGCCCTAAGCAGAGACTGTGGAAAAGCACTTTCATTGAAAGGGCTTGCCAAACTTCCAAGAAATTACGAGATTCCGAAACACCAACAAATATTTTTTCAACCAAACTTGATGATACGTGGTGGTAATGACAAGTACACAAATCCCACTTGGCTCACCAATTTTTGTTCTTCTAGGTTGAAGCGTTCGTTTGCAGTAGCAGTTTTTATTTTTAGGTTTCACTCTGTTCTCTCATATATAGATTAATGAATTTGGAACTCTAAATCCAACATGGTTTGTAGTAGCTCTTTGAAACTTGACAAAATAAAGGAGTTCTCAATTTCGTCTCTATGGTTTGTTTCCTCTTCAAGTATCCCTAAGCAGAGACTGTGGAAAAGCTTTTTCATTGATAGGGCTTGCCAAGCTTCCAAGAAATTACGAGTTTCCGAAATACCAGCAAATATTTTTTCAACCAAACTTGATGATACGTGGTGGTAATGACAAGTACACAAATCCCACTTGGCTCACCAATTCTTGTTCTTCCTGGTTGAAGCGTTAGTCTACAGTAGCAGTTTTTATTTTTAGGTTTCATTTTGTTCTCCCCTATATAGAGAGATGAATTTGGAACTCTAAATCCATCATGGTTTGTATAGCTCTTTGAAACTTGACAAAATAAAGGAGTTCTCCGTTTTATCTCTATGGTTTGTTTCCTCTTCAAGTAGCTCTAGGCACAGACTGGGGAAAAGCATTTTCATTGAGAGAGGTTGCCAAGCTTCTAAGAAATAACGAGTTTCTGAAATACCAGCAATTATTTTTTCACCCAATCTTGATGATACTTGGTGGTAATGATCAGTACACAAATCCCACTTGGCTCACCAAATTTTGTTCTTCTAGGTTGAAGGTTTCGTCTACAGTAGCAGTTTTTATATTTAGGTTTCCCTCTGTTCTCTCCTTTATAGATAGATGAATTTGGAACTCTAAATCCAACATGGTTTGTAGTAGCTCATTGAAACTTGACAAAAAAAAGTAGTTTTCAGTTTTGTCTCTATGGTTTGTTTCCTCTTCAAGTAGCCCTAAGCAAAGACTGTGGAAATGCACTTTCATTGAAAGGGGTTGCCAAGCTTCCAAGAAATTACGAGTTTCCGAAATACCAGCAAATATTTTTTCAACCAATCTTGATGATACGTGGTGGTAATGACAAGTGAACATATCCCACTTGGCTCACCAATTTTTGTTCTTCTAGGTTGAAGCGTTCGTTTACAGTACCGTATTTTATTTTTAGGTTTCACTCTGTTCTCTCCTATATTGATAGATGAATTTGGAACACTAAATCCAACATGGTTTTTAGTAGCTCTTTGATCCTTGACAAAATAAAGGAGTTCTCAGTTTTTTCTCTGCGGTTTGTTTCCTCATCAAGTAGCCCTAGGCACAGACTGTGGAAAAGCACTTTCATTGAGAGGGGTTGCCAACTTCTAATAAATAACGAGTTTCCGAAATACCACCCAATATTTTATCACCCAATCTTGATGATACTTGGTGGTAATGATCAGTACACAACTCCCACTTGGCTCACCAAATTTTGTTCTTCTAGGTTGAAACGTTCGTCTACAGTAGTAGTATTTATATTACGTTTCCCTCTGTTCTCTCCTATATAGTTAGATGAATTTGGAACTCTAAATCCAACATGTTTTCTAGTGCTCTTTGAAACTTGACAAAATGAAGGAGTTCTCAGTTTAGTCTCTATTGTTTGTTTCCTCTTCAAGTAGCTCTAGGCACAGACTGTGGAAAAGCACTTTCATTGAGAGGGTTAGCCAAGCTTCTAAGAAATAACGAGTTTCCGAAATACCAGCAAATATTATTTCACCCAATCTTGATGATACTTGGTGGTAATGATCAGGACACAAATCCCACTTGGCTCACCGAATTTTGTTCTTCTAGGTTGAAGCGTTCGTCTACAGTAGCAGTTTTATAATTAGGTTTCCCTCTGTTCTCTCCTATATAGATAGATGAATGTGGAACTCTAAATTAAACATGGTTTGTAGTAGCTCTTTGAAACGTGACAAAAAAAGTAGTTCTCAGTTTTGTCTCTATGGTTTGTTTTTTCTTCAAGTAGCCCTATGCAGAATCTGTGGAAAAGCACTTTCATCAAAGGGCTTGCCAAGATTCCAAGAAATTACGAGTTTCCGAAATACCAGCAAATATTTTTTCAACCAAACTTGATGATACGTGGTGGTAATGACAAGTACACAAATCCCACTTGGCTCACCAATTTTTGTTCTTCTAGGTTGAAGCGTTAGTCTACAGTAGCAGTTTTTATATTTAGGTTTCCCTCTCTTCTCTCCTACATAGATAGATGAATTTGGAACTATAAATCCAACATGGTTTGTAGTAGCTCTTTTAAACTTGACAAAATAAAGGAGTTCTCAATTTTGTCTCTATGGTTTGTTTCCTCTTCAATTAGCCCTAGGCACAGACTGTGGAAAAGCACTTTCATTGAGATGGGTTGCCAAGGTTCTAGAATTAACGAGTTTCCGAAATACCAGCAAATATTTTATCACCCAAACTTGATGATACTTGGTGGTAATGATCAGTACACAAATCCCACTTGGCTCACCGAATTTTGTTCTTCTAGATTGAAACATTCGTCTACAGTAGCAGTTTTTAAATTTAGGTTTCCCTCTGTTCTCTCCTATATAGATAGATGAATTTGGAACTATAAATCCAACATGGTTTGTAGTAGCTCTTTGAAACTTGACAAAATAAAGGAGTTCTCAGTTTTGTCTCTATGGTTTGTTTCCTCTTCAAGTAGCCCTAAGCAGAGACTGTAGAAAAGCATTTTCATTGAAAGGGGTTGCCAAGCTTCCAAGTAATCACGAGTTTCCGAAATACCAACAAATATTTTTTCAACCCATCTTGATCATACGTGGTGGTAATGATAAGTACACAAATCCCTCTTGGCTCACCAATTTTTGTTCTTCTAGGTTGAAGCGTTCGTTAACCGTAGCAGTTTTTATTTTTAGGTTTCACTCTGTTCTCTCCTATATAGATAGATGAATTTGGAATTCAAAATCCAACTTGGTTTGGAGTAGCTCATTGAAACTTGACAAAATAAAGGAGTTCTACGTTTTGTCTCTATGGTTTGTTTCCTCTTCAAGTAGCTCTAGGCACAGACTGTGGAAAAGCATTTTCATTGAGAGGGGTTGCCATCTTCTAAGAAATAACGAGTTTCCGAAATACCAGCAAATATTTTTTCACCCAGTCTTGATGATACTTGGGGGTAATGTTCAGGACACAAATCCCACTTGGCTCACCGAATTTTGTTCTTCTAGGTTGAAGCGTTCGTCTAGAGTAGCAGTTTTTATATTTAGGTTTCCCTCGGTTCTCTCCTATATAGATAGATGAATTTGGAACTCTAAATCCAACATGGTTTGTAGTAGATCTTTGAAACTTGACAAAATAAAGGAGTTCTCAGTTTTGTCTCTATGGTTTGTTTCCTCTTCAAGTAGCCCTAAGCAGAGACTGTGGAAAAGCCCTTTCATTGATAGGGCTTGCCAAGCTTCCAAGAAATTACGATTTTCCGAAATACCCGCAAATATTTTTTCAACCAAACTTCATGATACGTGGTGGTAATGACAAGTACACATATCCCACTTGGCTCACCAATTTTTGTTCTTCTAGGTTGAAGCGTTAGTCTACAGTAGCAGTTTTTATTTTTAGGTTTCACTTTGTTCTCTCCTATATAGATAGATGAATTTGGAACTCTAAATCCATCATGGTTTGTATCGCTCTTTGAAACTTGACAAAATAAAGGAGTTCTCCGTTTTGTCTCTATGGTTTGTTTCCTCTTCAAGTAGCTGTAGGCACAGACTGGGGAAAAGCATTTTCATTGAGAGGGGTTGCCAAGCTTCTAAGAAATAACGAGTTTCTGAAATACCAGCAAATATTTTTTCAACCAAACTTGATGATACGTGGTGGTAATGATCAGGACACAAATCCCACGTGGCTCACCAAATTTTGTTCTTCTAGGTTGAAGCGTTCGTCTACAGTAGCAGTTTTTATATTTAGATTTCCCTCTGTTCTATCCTATATAGATAGATGAATTTGGAACTCTAAATCCAACATGGTTTGTAGTAGCTCTTTGAAACTTGACAAAATAAATGAGTTCTCTTTTTTGTCTCTATGGTTTGTTTCGTCTTCAAGTAGCCCTAAGAAGAGACTGTGGAAAAGCAATTTCATTGAAAGGGGTTGCCAAGCTTCCAAGAAATTACGAGTTTCCGAAATACGAGCAAATATTTTTTTACCCAATCTTGATGATACGTGGTGGTAATGATAAGTACACAAATCCCACTGGGCTCACCAATTTTTGTTCTTCTAGGTTGAAGCGTTTGTTTACAGTAGCAGTTTTTATTTTGAGGTTTCACTCAGTTCTCTCCTATATAGATAGATGAATTTGGAACTCTAAATCCAACATGGTTTGTATAGCTCTTTGAAACTTGACAAAATAAAGGAGTTCTCAGTTTTGTCTCTATGGTTTTTTTCCTCTTCAAGTTGCTCTAGGCACAGACTGTGGAAATGCATTTTCATTGAGAGAGGTTGCCAAGCTTCTAAGAAATAACGAGTTTCTGAAATAGCAGCAAATATTTTTTCACTCAATCTTGATGATACATGGTGGTAATGATCAGGACACAAATCTCACTTGGCTCACCAAATTTTGTTCTTCTAGGTTGAAGCGTTCGTCTCCATTAGCAGTTTTTATATTTACTTTTCACTCTGTTCTCTGCTATATACATAGATGAATTTGGAACTCTAAATCCAACATGGTTTGTAGTACCTCTTTGAAACTTGACAAAATAAAGTAGTTCTCAATTTTGTCTCTATGGTTTGTTTGCTCTTCAATTAGCCCTAGGCACAGACTGTGGAACAGCATTTTCATTGAGATGGGTTGCCAAGCTTCTAAGAAATATCGAGTTTCCAAAATACCACCAAATATTTTTTCACCCAATCTTGATGATACTTGGTGGTAATGATCAGTACACAAATCCCACTTGGCTCACCGAATTTTAAACTTCTAGGTTGAAGCGTTCATCTACAGTAGCAGTTTTTATATTTAGGTTTCCCTCTGTTCTCTCCTATGTAGATAGATGAATTTTGAACTCTAAATCCAACATGGTTTGTAGTAGCTCTTTGAAACTTGACAAAAAAAAGTAGTTCTCAGTTTTGTCTCTATGGTTTGTTTCCTCTTCAAGTAGCCCTAAGCAGAGTCTGTGGAAAAGCCCTTTCTTTGAAAGGGCTTGCCAAGCTTCCAAGAAATTACGAGTTTCCGAAATACCAGCAAATATTTTTTCAACTAAACTTGATGATACCTGGTGGTAATGACAAGTACACAAATCCCACTTGGCTCACCAATTTTTGTTCTTCTAGGTTGAAGCCTTCGTCTACAGTAGCAGTTTTTATTTTTAGGTTTCACTCTGTTCGCTCGTATTTGGATAGATGAATTTGGAACTCTAAATCCAACATGGTTTGTAGTAGCTCTTTGAAACTTAACAAAATAAAGGAGTTCCAGTTTTGTCTCTATGGTTTGTTTCCTCTTCAAGTAGCTCTAGGCACAGACTGTGGAAAAGCATTTTCATTGAGAGAGGTTGCCAAGCTTCTAAGAAATAACGAGTTTCTGAAATACCAGGAAATATTTTTTCACTCAATCTTGATGATACATGGTGGTAATGATCAGGACACAAATCCCACGTGGCTCACCAAATTTTGTTCTTCTAGGTTGAAGCGTTCGTCTACAGTAGCAGTTTTTATATTTAGGTTTCCCTCTGTTCTCTGCTATATACATAGATGAATTTGGAACTCTAAATCCAACATGGTTTGTGGTAGCTCTTTGAAACTTGACAAAAAAAGTAGTTCTCTGTTTTTTTTCTATGGTTTGTTTCCTCTTCAAGTAGCCCTAAGCAGAGACTGTGGAAAAGCAATTTCATTGAAAGGGGTTGCCAAGCTTCCAAGAAATTACGAGTTTCCGAAATGCCAGCAAATATTTTTTCACCCAATCTTGATGATACATGGTGGTAATGATCAGGACACAAATCCCACTTGGCTCACCAAATTTTGTTCTTTTAGATTGAAGCGTTCGTATAGTAGCAGTTTTTATATTTACTTTTCACTCTGTTCTCTGCTATATACATAGATGAATTTGGAACTCTAAATCCAACATGGTTTGTAGTAGCTCTTTGAAACTTGACAAAATAAAGTAGTTCTCAATTTTGTCTCTATGGTTTGTTTGCTCTTCAATTAGCCCTAGGCACAGACTGTGGAAAAGCATTTTCATTGAGATGGGTTGCCAAGCTTCTAAGAAATAACGAGTTTCCAAAATACCACCAAATATTTTTTCACCCAATCTTGATGATACTTGTTGGTAATGATCAGTACACAAATCCCACTTGGCTCACCAAATTTTGTTCTTCTAGGTTGAAGCGTTCGTCTATAGTAGCAGTTTTTATATTTATGTTTCCCTCTGTTCTCTCCTATGTAGATAGATGAGTTTGGAACTCTAAATCCAACATGGTTTGTAGTAGCTCCTTGAAACTTGACAAAATAAAGGGGTTCTCAGTTTTGTTTCTATGGTTTGTTTCCTCTTCAAGTAGCTCTAGGCACAGACTGTGGAAAACCACTTTAATTGAGAGGGGTTGCCAAGCTTCTTAGAAATAACAAGTTTCCGAACGACCAGCAAATATTATTTCACCCAATCTTGATGATACTTGGTGGTAATGATCAGGACAAAAAATCCCACTTGGCTCACCGAATTTTGTACTTCTAAGTTGAAGCGTTCGTCTACAGTAGCAGTTTTTATATTTAGGTTTTCCTCTGTTCTCTCCTATATAGATAGATGAATTTTGAACTCTAAATCCAACATGGTTTGTCGTAGCTCTTTGGAACTTGACAAAAAAAAAGTAGATCCCATTTTGTCTCTATGGTTTGTTTCCTCTTCAAGTAGCCCTAAGCAGAGACTATGGAAAAGCCCTTTCATTGAAAGGGCTTGCCAAGCTTCCAAGAAATTACGAGTTTCCAAAATACCAGCAAATAATTTTTCGACCAAACTTGATGATACGTTGTGGTAATGATAAGTACACAATTCCTACTTGGCTCACCAATTTTTGTTCTTTTAGGTTGAAGCATTCGTTTACAGTAGCAGTTTATATTTTTCGGTTTCACTCTGTTCTCTCCTATATAGACAGATGAATTTGGAACTCTAAATCCAACATGGTTTGTAGTAGCTCTTTGAAACTTGACAAAATAAAGGAGTTCTCCGTTTTGTCTCTATGGTTTGTTTCCTCTTCAAGTAGCTCTAGGCACAGACTGTTTAAAAGCATTTTCATTGAGAGAGGTTGCCAAGCTTCTAAAAAATAACGAGTTTCTGAAATAGCAGCAAATATTTTTTCACTCAATCTTGATGATACATGGTGGTAATGATCAGGACACAAATCCCACTTGGCTCACCAAATTTTGTTCTTCTAGGTTGAAGCGTTCGTCTACATTAGCAGTTTTTATATTTAGGTTTCCCTCTGTTCTCTGCTATATACATAGATGAATGTGGAACTCTAAATCCAACATGGTTTGTAGTACCTCTTTGAAACTTGACAAAATAAAGTAGTTCTCAATTTTGTCTCTATGGTTTGTTTCCTCTTCAAGTAGCCCTAAGCAAAGACTCGGAAAAGCACTTTCATTGAAAGGGGTTGCCAAGCTTCCAAGAAATTACGAGTATCCGAAATACCAGCAAATATTTTTTCAACCAATCTTGATGATACGTGGTGGTAATGACAAGTGAACATATCCCACTTGGATCACCAATTTTTGTTCTTCTAGGATGAAGCGTTCGTTTACAGTACCGTATTTTATTTTTAGGTTTCACTCTGTTCTCTCCTATATTGATAGATGAATTTGGACCTCTAAATCCAACATGGTTTTTAGTAGCTCTTTGATCCTTGACAAAATAAAGGAGTTCTCAGTTTTTTCTCTGCGGTTTGTTTCCTCATTAAGTAGCCCTAGGCACAGACTGTGGAAAAGCACTTTCATTGAGAGGGGTTGCCAACTTCTAATAAATAACGAGTTTCCGAAATACCACCCAATATTTTATCACCCAATCTTGATGATACTTGGTGGTAATGATGAGTACACAAATCCCACTTGGCTCACCATATTTTATTCTTCTAGGTTGAAACGTTCGTCTACAGTAGTAGTTTTTATATTTAGGTTTCCCTCTGTTCTCTCCTATATAGATAGATGAATTTGGAACTCTAAATCCAACATGGTTTCTAGTGCTCTTTGAAACTTGACAAAATAAAGGAGTTCTCAGTTTAGTCTCTATTGTTTGTTTCCTCTTCAAGTAGCTCTAGGCACAGACTGTGGAAAAGCACTTTCATTGCGAGGGTTAGCCAAGCTTCTAAGAAATATCGAGTTTCCGAAATACCAGTAAATATTATTTCACCCAATCTTGATGATACTTGGTGGTAATGATCAGGACACAAATCCCACTTGGCTCACCGAATTTTGTTCTTCTAGGTTGAAGCGTTCGTCTACAGTAGAAGTTTTTATAATTAGGTTTCCCTCTGTTCTCTCCTATATAGATAGATGAATGTGGAACTCTAAATCCAACACGGTTTGTAGTAGCTCTTTGAAACTTGATTAAAAAAAGTAGTTCTCAGTTTTGTCTCTATGGTTTGTTTTTTCTTCAAGTAGCCCTAAGCAGAATCTGTGGAAAAGCACTTTCATGAAAGGGCTTGCCAAGATTCCAAGAAATTACGAGTTTCCGAAATACCAGCAAATATTTTTTCAACCAAACTTGATGATACGTGGTCTTAATGACAAGTACACAAATCCCACTTGGCTCACCAATTTTTGTTCTTCTAGGTTGAAGCGTTAGTCTACAGTAGCAGTTTTTATATTTAGGTTTCCCTCTCTTCTCTCCTATACAGATAGATGAATTTGGAACTCTAAATCCAACATGGTTTCTAGTTGCTCTTTTAAACTTGACAAAATAAAGGAGTTCTCAATTTTGTCTCTATGGTTTGTTTCCTCCTCAATTAGACCTAGGCACAGACTGTGGAAAAGCACTTTCATTGAGATGTGTTGCCAAGGTTCTAGAATTAACGAGTTTCCGAAATACCAGCAAATATTTTATCACCCAAACTTGATGATACTTGGTGGTAATGATCAGTACACAAATCCCACTTGTCTCAACAAATTTTTGTTCTTCTAGATTAAAACATTCGTCTACAGTAGCAGTTTTTATATTTAGGTTTCCCTCTGTTCTCTCCTATATAGATAGATGAATTTGGAACTATAAATCCAACATGGTTTGTAGTAGCTCTTTGAAACTTGACAAAATAAAGGAGTTCTCAGTTTTGTCTCTATGGTTTGTTTCCTCTTCAAGTAGCCCTAAGCAGAGACTGTGGAAAAGCATTTTCATTGAAAGGGTTTGCCAAGCTTCCAAGTAATCACGAGTTTCCCAAATACCAGCAAATATTTTTTCACCCCATCTTGATGATACGTGGTGGTAATGATAAGTACACAAATCCCTCTTGGCTCACCAATTTTTGTTCTTCTAGGTTGAAGCGTTCGTTTACAGTAGCAGTTTTTATTTTTAGGTTTCACTCTGTTCTCTCCTATATAGATAGATGAATTTGGAACTCTAAATCCAACTTGGTTTGGAGTAGCTCTATGAAACTTGACAAAATAAAGGAGTTCTACGTTTTGTCTCTATGGTTTGTTTCCTCTTCAAGAAGCTCTAGGCAGGAGACTGTCTAAAGCACTTTCATTGAGAGGGGTTGCCAAGCTTCTAAGAAATAACGAGTTTCCGAAATACCAGCAAATATTTTTTCACCCAATCTTGATGATACGTGGTGGTAATGTTCAGGACACAAATCCCACTTGGCTCACCGAATTTTGCTCTTCTAGGTTGAAGCGTTCGTCTAGAGTAGCAGTTTTTATATTTAGGTTTCCCTCAGTTCTCTCCTATATAGATAGATGAATTTTAACTCTAAATCCAACATGGTTTGTAGTAGATCTTTGAAACTTGACAAAATAAAGGAGTTCTCAGTTTTGTCTCTATGGTTTGTTTCCTCTTCAAGTAGCCCTAAGCAGAGACTGTGGAAAAGCCCTTTCATTGATAGGGCTTGCCAAGCTTCCAAGAAATTACGAGTTTCCGAAATACCAGCAAATATTTTTTCAACCAAACTTGATGATACGTGGTGGTAATGACAAGTACACAAATCCCACTTGGCTCACCGATTTTTGTTCTTCTAGGTTGAAGCGTTCGTCTACAGTAGCAGTTTTTATAATTAGGTTTCCCTCTGTTCTCTCCTATATAGATAGATGAATGTGGAACTCTAAATCCAACATGGTTTGTAGTAGCTCTTTGAAACTTGACAAAAAAAAAGTAGTTCTCAGTTTTGTCTCTATGGTTTGTTTTTTCTTCAAGTAGCCCTAAGCAGAATCTGTGGAAAAGCACTTTCATGAAAGGGCCTGCCAGATTCCAAGAAATTACGAGTTTCCGAAATACCAGCAAATATTTTTTCAACCAAACTTGATGATACGTGGTGGTAATGACAAGTACAAAATCCCACTTGGCTCACCAATTTTTGTTCTTTTGGTTGAAGCGTTAGTCTACAGTAGCAGTTTTTATATTTAGGTTTCCCTCTCTTCTCTCCTATATAGATAGATGAATTTGGAACTCTAAATCCAACATGGTTTGTAGTAGCTGTTTTAAACTTGACAAAATAAAGGAGTTCTCAATTTTGTCTCTATGGTTTGTTTCCTCTTCAATTAGCCCTAGGCACAGACTGTGGAAAAGCACTTTCATTGAGATGGGTTGCCAAGGTTCTAGAATTAACGAGTTTCCGAAATACCAGCAAATATTTTATCACCCAAACTTGATGATACTTGGTGGTAATGATCAGGACACAAATCCCACTTGGCTCACCGAATTTTGCTCTTCTAGGTTGAAGCGTTCGTCTAGAGTAGCAGTTTTTATATTTAGGTTTCCCTCGGTTCTCTCCTATATAGATAGATGAATTTTAACTCTAAATCCAACATGGTTTGTAGTAGATCTTTGAAACTTGACAAAATAAAGGAGTTCTCAGTTTTGTCTCTATGGTTTGTTTCCTCTTCAAGTAGCCCTAATCAGAGACTGTAGAAAAGCATTTTCTTTGAAAGGGGTTGCCAATCTTCCAAGTAATCACGAGTTTCTGAAATACCAACAAATATTTTTTCACCCCATCTTGATGATACGTGGTGGTAATGATAAGTACACAAATCCCTCTTGGCTCACCAATTTTTGTTCTTCTAGGTTGAAGCGTTCGTTTACAGTAGCAGTTTTTATTTTTAGGTTTCACTCTGTTCTCTCCTATATAGATAGATGAATTTGGAACTCTAAATCCAACTTGGTTTGGAGTAGCTCTTTGAAACTTGACAAAATAAAGGAGTTCTACGTTTTGTCTCTATGGTTTGTTTCCTCTTCAAGTAGCTCTAGGCACATTTTCCCATAGTCTCTAGCCTTATTGAAAGGGCTTCCAAGCTTCCGAAGAGGAATACATTCCAAAATACCAGCAAATAATTTTTCGACCAAACTTGATGATACGTTGTGGTAATGATAAGTACACAATTCCTACTTGGCTCACCAATTTTTGTTCTTTTAGGTTGAAGCATTCGTTTACAGTATCAGTTTATATTTTTCGGTTTCACTCTGTTCTCTCCTATATAGACAGATGAATTTGGAACTCTAAATCCAACATGGTTTGTAGTAGCTCTTTGAAACTTGACAAAATAAAGGAGTTCTCAGTTTTGTCTCTATGGTTTGTTTCCTCTTCAAGTAGCCCTAAGCAGAGACTGTGGAAAAGCCCTTTCATTGATAGGGCTTGCCAAGCTTCCAAGAAATTACGATTTTCCGAAATACCCGCAAATATTTTTTCAACCAAACTTCATGATACGTGGTGGTAATGACAAGTACACATATCCCACTTGGCTCCCCAATTTTTGTTCTTCTAGGTTGAAGCGTTAGTCTACAGTAGCAGTTTTTATTTTTAGGTTTCACTTTGTTCTCTCCTATATAGATAGATGAATTTGGAACTCTAAATCCATCATGGTTTGTATCGCTCTTTGAAACTTGACAAAATAAAGGAGTTCTCCGTTTTGTCTCTATGGTTTGTTTCCTCTTCAAGTAGCTGTAGGCACAGACTGGGGAAAAGCATTTTCATTGAGAGGGGTTGCCAAGCTTCTAAGAAATAACGAGTTTCTGAAATACCAGCAAATATTTTTTCAACCAAACTTGATGATACGTGGTGGTAATGATCAGGACACAAATCCCACGTGGCTCACCAAATTTTGTTCTTCTAGGTTGAAGCGTTCGTCTACAGTAGCAGTTTTTATATTTAGATTTCCCTCTGTTCTATCCTATATAGATAGATGAATTTGGAACTCTAAATCCAACATGGTTTGTAGTAGCTCTTTGAAACTTGACAAAATAAATGAGTTCTCTTTTTTGTCTCTATGGTTTGTTTCGTCTTCAAGTAGCCCTAAGAAGAGACTGTGGAAAAGCAATTTCATTGAAAGGGGTTGCCAAGCTTCCAAGAAATTACGAGTTTCCGAAATACGAGCAAATATTTTTTTACCCAATCTTGATGATACGTGGTGGTAATGATAAGTACACAAATCCCACTGGGCTCACCAATTTTTGTTCTTCTAGTTGAAGCGTTTGTTTACAGTAGCAGTTTTTATTTTGAGGTTTCACTCAGTTCTCTCCTATATAGATAGATGAATTTGGAACTCTAAATCCAACATGGTTTGTATAGCTCTTTGAAACTTGACAAAATAAAGGAGTTCTCAGTTTTGTCTCTATGGTTTTTTTCCTCTTCAAGTTGCTCTAGGCACAGACTGTGGAAATGCATTTTCATTGAGAGAGGTTGCCAAGCTTCTAAGAAATAACGAGTTCTGAAATAGCAGCAAATATTTTTTCACTCAATCTTGATGATACATGGTGGTAATGATCAGGACACAAATCTCACTTGGCTCACCAAATTTTGTTCTTCTAGGTTGAAGCGTTCGTCTACATTAGCAGTTTTTATATTTACTTTTCACTCTGTTCTCTGCTATATACATAGATGAATTTGGAACTCTAAATCCAACATGGTTTGTAGTACCTCTTTGAAACTTGACAAAATAAAGTAGTTCTCAATTTTGTCTCTATGGTTTGTTTGCTCTTCAATTAGCCCTAGGCATAGACTGTGGAACAGCATTTTCATTGAGATGGGTTGCCAAGCTTCTAAGAATTATCGAGTTTCCAAAATACCACCAAATATTTTTTCACCCAATCTTGATGATACTTGGTGGTAATGATCAGTACACAAATCCCACTTGGCTCACCGAATTTTATACTTCTAGGTTGAAGCGATCATCTACAGTAACAGTTTTTATATTTAGGTTTCCCTCTGTTCTCTCCTATGTAGATAGATGAATTTGGAACTCAAATCCAACATGGTTTGTAGTAGCTCTTTGAAACTTGACAAAATAAAGTAGTTCTCAATTTTGTCTCTATGGTTTGTTTGCTCTTCAATTAGCCCTAGGCACAGACTGTGGAAAAGCATTTTCATTGAGATGGGTTGCCAAACTTCTAAGAAATAACGAATTTCCAAAATACCACCAAATATTTTTTCACCCAATCTTGATGATACTTGGTGGTAATGATCAGGACACAAATCCCACTTGGCTCACCGAATTTTGTACTTCTAGGTTGAAGCGTTCATCTACAATAGCAGTTTTTATATTTAGGTTTCCCTCTGTTCTCTCCTATATAGATAGATGAATTTTGAACTCTAAATCCAACATTTTTTGTTGTAGTTCTTTGGAACTTGACAAAAAAAGTAGTTCTCAGTTTTGTCTCTATGGTTTGTTTCCTCTTCAAGTAGCCCTAAGCAGAGTCTGTGGAAAAGCCCTTTCTTTGAAAGGGCTTGCCAAGCTTCCAAGAAATTACGAGTTTCCGAAATACCAGCAAATATTTTTTCAACTAAACTTGATGATACCTGGTGGTAATTGACAAGTACACAAATCCCACTTGGCTCACCAATTTTTGTTCTTCTAGGTTGAAGCGTTCGTCTACAGTAGCAGTTTTTATTTTTAGGTTTCACTCTGTTCTCTTTATTTGGATAGATGAATTTGGAACTCTAAATCCAACATGGTTTGTAGTAGCTCTTTGAAACTTAACAAAATAAAGGAGTTCCAGTTTTGTCTCTATGGTTTGTTTCCTCTTCAAGTAGCTCTAGGCACAGACTGTGGAAAAGCATTTTCATTGAGAGAGGTTGCCAAGCTTCTAAGAAATAACGAGTTTCTGAAATACCAGGAAATATTTTTTCACTCAATCTTGATGATACATGGTGGTAATGATCAGGACACAAATCCCACGTGGCTCACCAAATTTTGTTCTTCTAGGTTGAAGCGTTCGTCTACAGTAGCAGTTTTTATATTTAGGTTTCCCTCTGTTCTCTGCTATATACATAGATGAATTTGGAACTCTAAATCCAACATGGTTTATGGTAGCTCTTTGAAACTTGACAAAAAAAGTAGTTCTCTGTTTTTTTTCTATGGTTTGTTTTCTCTTCAAGTAGCCCTAAGCAGAGACTGTGGAAAAGCAATTTCATTGAAAGGGGTTGCCAAGCTTCCAAGAAATTACGAGTTTCCGAAATGCCAGCAAATATTTTTTCACCCAATCTTGATGATACATGGTGGTAATGATCAGGACACAAATCCCACTTGGCTCACCAAATTTTGTTCTTCTAGGTTGAAGCGTTCGTATAGTAGCAGTTTTTATATTTACTTTTCACTCTGTTCTCTGCTATATACATAGATGAATTTGGAACTCTAAATCCAACATGGTTTGTAGTAGCTCTTTGAAACTTGACAAAATAAAGTAGTTCTCAATTTTGTCTCTATGGTTTGTTTGCTCTTCAATTAGCCCTAGGCACAGACTGTGGAAAAGCATTTTCATTGAGATGGGTTGCCAAGCTTCTAAGAAATAACGAGTTTCCAAAATACCACCAAATATTTTTTCACCCAATCTTGATGATACTTGGTGGTAATGATCAGTACACAAATCCCACTTGGCTCACCAAATTTTGTTCTTCTAGGTTGAAGCGTTCGTCTATAGTAGCAGTTTTTATATTTATGTTTCCCTCTGTTCTCTCCTATGTAGATAGATGAGTTTGGAACTCTAAATCCAACATGGTTTGTAGTAGCTCCTTGAAACTTGACAAAATAAAGGGGTTCTCAGTTTTGTTTCTATGGTTTGTTTCCTCTTCAAGTAGCTCTAGGCACAGACTGTGGAAAACCACTTTAATTGAGAGGGGTTGCCAAGCTTCTTAGAAATAACGAGTTTCCGAACGACCAGCAAATATTATTTCACCCAATCTTGATGATACTTGTTGGTAATGATCAGGACACAAATCCCACTTGGCTCACCGAATTTTGTACTTCTAGGTTGAAGCGTTCGTCTACAGTAGCAGTTTTTATATTTAGGTTTTCCTCTGTTCTCTCCTATATAGATAGATGAATTTTGAACTCTAAATCCAACATGGTTTGTCGTAGCTCTTTGGAACTTGACAAAAAAAAAGTAGATCCCATTTTGTCTCTATGGTTTGTTTCCTCTTCAAGTAGCCCTAAGCAGAGACTATGGAAAAGCCCTTTAATTGAAAGGGCTTGCCAAGCTTCCAAGAAATTACGAGTTTCCAAAATACCAGCAAATAATTTTTCGACCAAACTTGATGATACGTTGTGGTAATGATAAGTACACAATTCCTACTTGGCTCACCAATTTTTGTTCTTTTAGGTTGAAGCATTCGTTTACAGTATCAGTTTATATTTTTCGGTTTCACTCTGTTCTCTCCTATATAGACAGATGAATTTGGAACTCTAAATCCAACATGGTTTGTAGTAGCTCTTTGAAACTTGACAAAATAAAGGAGTTCTCAGTTTTGTCTCTATGGTTTGTTTCCTCTTCAAGTAGCCCTAAGCAGAGACTGTGGAAAAGCCCTTTCATTGATAGGGCTTGCCAAGCTTCCAAGAAATTACGATTTTCCGAAATACCCGCAAATATTTTTTCAACCAAACTTCATGATACGTGGTGGTAATGACAAGTACACATATCCCACTTGGCTCCCCAATTTTTGTTCTTCTAGGTTGAAGCGTTAGTCTACAGTAGCAGTTTTTATTTTTAGGTTTCACTTTGTTCTCTCCTATATAGATAGATGAATTTGGAACTCTAAATCCATCATGGTTTGTATCGCTCTTTGAAACTTGACAAAATAAAGGAGTTCTCCGTTTTGTCTCTATGGTTTGTTTCCTCTTCAAGTAGCTGTAGGCACAGACTGGGGAAAAGCATTTTCATTGAGAGGGGTTGCCAAGCTTCTAAGAAATAACGAGTTTCTGAAATACCAGCAAATATTTTTTCAACCAAACTTGATGATACGTGGTGGTAATGATCAGGACACAAATCCCACGTGGCTCACCAAATTTTGTTCTTCTAGGTTGAAGCGTTCGTCTACAGTAGCAGTTTTTATATTTAGATTTCCCTCTGTTCTATCCTATATAGATAGATGAATTTGGAACTCTAAATCCAACATGGTTTGTAGTAGCTCTTTGAAACTTGACAAAATAAATGAGTTCTCTTTTTTGTCTCTATGGTTTGTTTCGTCTTCAAGTAGCCCTAAGAAGAGACTGTGGAAAAGCAATTTCATTGAAAGGGGTTGCCAAGCTTCCAAGAAATTACGAGTTTCCGAAATACGAGCAAATATTTTTTTACCCAATCTTGATGATACGTGGTGGTAATGATAAGTACACAAATCCCACTGGGCTCACCAATTTTTGTTCTTCTAGGTTGAAGCGTTTGTTTACAGTAGCAGTTTTTATTTTGAGGTTTCACTCAGTTCTCTCCTATATAGATAGATGAATTTGGAACTCTAAATCCAACATGGTTTGTATAGCTCTTTGAAACTTGACAAAATAAAGGAGTTCTCAGTTTTGTCTCTATGGTTTTTTTCCTCTTCAAGTTGCTCTAGGCACAGACTGTGGAAATGCATTTTCATTGAGAGAGGTTGCCAAGCTTCTAAGAAATAACGAGTTTCTGAAATAGCAGCAAATATTTTTTCACTCAATCTTGATGATACATGGTGGTAATGATCAGGACACAAATCTCACTTGGCTCACCAAATTTTGTTCTTCTAGGTTGAAGCGTTCGTCTACATTAGCAGTTTTTATATTTACTTTTCACTCTGTTCTCTGCTATATACATAGATGAATTTGGAACTCTAAATCCAACATGGTTTGTAGTACCTCTTTGAAACTTGACAAAATAAAGTAGTTCTCAATTTTGTCTCTATGGTTTGTTTGCTCTTCAATTAGCCCTAGGCATAGACTGTGGAACAGCATTTTCATTGAGATGGGTTGCCAAGCTTCTAAGAATTATCGAGTTTCCAAAATACCACCAAATATTTTTTCACCCAATCTTGATGATACTTGGTGGTAATGATCAGTACACAAATCCCACTTGGCTCACCGAATTTTATACTTCTAGGTTGAAGCGATCATCTACAGTAACAGTTTTTATATTTAGGTTTCCCTCTGTTCTCTCCTATGTAGATAGATGAATTTGGAACTCAAATCCAACATGGTTTGTAGTAGCTCTTTGAAACTTGACAAAATAAAGTAGTTCTCAATTTTGTCTCTATGGTTTGTTTGCTCTTCAATTAGCCCTAGGCACAGACTGTGGAAAAGCATTTTCATTGAGATGGGTTGCCAAACTTCTAAGAAATAACGAATTTCCAAAATACCACCAAATATTTTTTCACCCAATCTTGATGATACTTGGTGGTAATGATCAGGACACAAATCCCACTTGGCTCACCGAATTTTGTACTTCTAGGTTGAAGCGTTCATCTACAATAGCAGTTTTTATATTTAGGTTTCCCTCTGTTCTCTCCTATATAGATAGATGAATTTTGAACTCTAAATCCAACATTTTTTGTTGTAGTTCTTTGGAACTTGACAAAAAAAAGTAGTTCTCAGTTTTGTCTCTATGGTTTGTTTCCTCTTCAAGTAGCCCTAAGCAGAGTCTGTGGAAAAGCCCTTTCTTTGAAAGGGCTTGCCAAGCTTCCAAGAAATTACGAGTTTCCGAAATACCAGCAAATATTTTTTCAACTAAACTTGATGATACCTGGTGGTAATGACAAGTACACAAATCCCACTTGGCTCACCAATTTTTGTTCTTCTAGGTTGAAGCGTTCGTCTACAGTAGCAGTTTTTATTTTTAGGTTTCACTCTGTTCTCTCGTATTTGGATAGATGAATTTGGAACTCTAAATCCAACATGGTTTGTAGTAGCTCTTTGAAACTTAACAAAATAAAGGAGTTCCAGTTTTGTCTCTATGGTTTGTTTCCTCTTCAAGTAGCTCTAGGCACAGACTGTGGAAAAGCATTTTCATTGAGAGAGGTTGCCAAGCTTCTAAGAAATAACGAGTTTCTGAAATACCAGGAAATATTTTTTCACTCAATCTTGATGATACATGGTGGTAATGATCAGGACACAAATCCCACGTGGCTCACCAAATTTTGTTCTTCTAGGTTGAAGCGTTCGTCTACAGTAGCAGTTTTTATATTTAGGTTTCCCTCTGTTCTCTGCTATATACATAGATGAATTTGGAACTCTAAATCCAACATGGATTGTGGTAGCTCTTTGAAACTTGACAAAAAAAGTAGTTCTCTGTTTTTTTTCTATGGTTTGTTTCCTCTTCAAGTAGCCCTAAGCAGAGACTGTGGAAAAGCAATTTCATTGAAAGGGGTTGCCAAGCTTCCAAGAAATTACGAGTTTCCGAAATGCCAGCAAATATTTTTTCACCCAATCTTGATGATACATGGTGGTAATGATCAGGACACAAATCCCACTTGGCTCACCAAATTTTGTTCTTCTAGGTTGAAGCGTTCGTATAGTAGCAGTTTTTATATTTACTTTTCACTCTGTTCTCTGCTATATACATAGATGAATTTGGAACTCTAAATCCAACATGGTTTGTAGTAGCTCTTTGAAACTTGACAAAATAAAGTAGTTCTCAATTTTGTCTCTATGGTTTGTTTGCTCTTCAATTAGCCCTAGGCACAGACTGTGGAAAAGCATTTTCATTGAGATGGGTTGCCAAGCTTCTAAGAAATAACGAGTTTCCAAAATACCACCAAATATTTTTTCACCCAATCTTGATGATACTTGGTGGTAATGATCAGTACACAAATCCCACTTGGCTCACCAAATTTTGTTCTTCTAGGTTGAAGCGTTCGTCTATAGTAGCAGTTTTTATATTTATGTTTCCCTCTGTTCTCTCCTATGTAGATAGATGAGTTTGGAACTCTAAATCCAACATGGTTTGTAGTAGCTCCTTGAAACTTGACAAAATAAAGGGGTTCTCAGTTTTGTTTCTATGGTTTGTTTCCTCTTCAAGTAGCTCTAGGCACAGACTGTGGAAAACCACTTTAATTGAGAGGGGTTGCCAAGCTTCTTAGAAATAACGAGTTTCCGAACGACCAGCAAATATTATTTCACCCAATCTTGATGATACTTGTTGGTAATGATCAGGACACAAATCCCACTTGGCTCACCGAATTTTGTACTTCTAGGTTGAAGCGTTCGTCTACAGTAGCAGTTTTTATATTTAGGTTTTCCTCTGTTCTCTCCTATATAGATAGATGAATTTTGAACTCTAAATCCAACATGGTTTGTCGTAGCTCTTTGGAACTTGACAAAAAAAAAGTAGATCCCATTTTGTCTCTATGGTTTGTTTCCTCTTCAAGTAGCCCTAAGCAGAGACTATGGAAAAGCCCTTTAATTGAAAGGGCTTGCCAAGCTTCCAAGAAATTACGAGTTTCCAAAATACCAGCAAATAATTTTTCGACCAAACTTGATGATACGTTGTGGTAATGATAAGTACACAATTCCTACTTGGCTCACCAATTTTTGTTCTTTTAGGTTGAAGCATTCGTTTACAGTATCAGTTTATATTTTTCGGTTTCACTCTGTTCTCTCCTATATAGACAGATGAATTTGGAACTCTAAATCCAACATGGTTTGTAGTAGCTCTTTGAAACTTGACAAAATAAAGGAGTTCTCAGTTTTGTCTCTATGGTTTGTTTCCTCTTCAAGTAGCCCTAAGCAGAGACTGTGGAAAAGCCCTTTCATTGATAGGGCTTGCCAAGCTTCCAAGAAATTACGATTTTCCGAAATACCCGCAAATATTTTTTCAACCAAACTTCATGATACGTGGTGGTAATGACAAGTACACATATCCCACTTGGCTCACCAATTTTTGTTCTTCTAGGTTGAAGCGTTAGTCTACAGTAGCAGTTTTTATTTTTAGGTTTCACTTTGTTCTCTCCTATATAGATAGATGAATTTGGAACTCTAAATCCATCATGGTTTGTATCGCTCTTTGAAACTTGACAAAATAAAGGAGTTCTCCGTTTTGTCTCTATGGTTTGTTTCCTCTTCAAGTAGCTGTAGGCACAGACTGGGGAAAAGCATTTTCATTGAGAGGGGTTGCCAAGCTTCTAAGAAATAACGAGTTTCTGAAATACCAGCAAATATTTTTTCAACCAAACTTGATGATACGTGGTGGTAATGATCAGGACACAAATCCCACGTGGCTCACCAAATTTTGTTCTTCTAGGTTGAAGCGTTCGTCTACAGTAGCAGTTTTTATATTTAGATTTCCCTCTGTTCTATCCTATATAGATAGATGAATTTGGAACTCTAAATCCAACATGGTTTGTAGTAGCTCTTTGAAACTTGACAAAATAAATGAGTTCTCTTTTTTGTCTCTATGGTTTGTTTCGTCTTCAAGTAGCCCTAAGAAGAGACTGTGGAAAAGCAATTTCATTGAAAGGGGTTGCCAAGCTTCCAAGAAATTACGAGTTTCCGAAATACGAGCAAATATTTTTTTACCCAATCTTGATGATACGTGGTGGTAATGATAAGTACACAAATCCCACTGGGCTCACCAATTTTT
>NW_027510991.1:0-29280 GCF_048772815.1 Callospermophilus lateralis | reverse complement strand
TTCTGCATACAGGCCCTGTTCTCATTCCATGTGGTGAATGTTGGAGGGAAGAGGAGCCTGGTCCACTGTTCTCTGACACTCTATGGCCTTGGGAAACTCATGCATCTCTCTGAACATCATTTGTTGGAAAGCAAAATGTCAGCATTGTGCCCTGTAATATCAGTAATGCCATCATTGAAACTGAGCTGGCAAATTGAACTCTTGTAACACCCATTTAAGGTAGACCTGAGATGCCAGATGAAAAACAATAAAGTCACTGCTTCAGGAATTGCCCCAGTAGGTCATGCAAACTGCTTGCTGTCTTTACAACTCTATTTTTTTTTCTTAGCATCTTTTTATGGAACTGTCAACCATGACCATAAGATTGTATTTATACAGTAGCTGGTGAACCCATCCTCAAGTGATTTCCAGTTTTCTTAATGACTTGTGCAGATTCCACTCCAAACTTCTTAAGATTATGATATGAGGTATATCTGAAAAAATCACATTTGAAACAATGCAAGAATTTTCAGAATGAAATCTAATCATTTTCAGAAATGATTAGATTAGGAAAAGTGTGACCTTATCAGTGGATTAGGCCACTAGCTAGGTGGTAACTATAGGCAGCAGAGCATGACTGAAGCAGGTAGGTTCCTCTGTGTATGCCTCTTGAGTTTTTATATTGCCCTGATGAATGCAGTGTTCTCTGTCTCTCTCTCTGTCTCTCTCTCTGTCTCTCTCTCTCTCTCTCTCTCTCTCTCTCTCTCTAGCTCTCTAGCTCTAGCTCTAGCTCTAGCTCTCTCTCCTTCTTGACTCCATGATGTGCTTCCTGGCCTTGGAGTCAGAACAATCACGTTGACTATATAGACTCAGATCTCAGAAACCATGGGTTCCAAATAATATTTTCTTCTCTGTGGTCTTGACATCAGGTCTTTTGGTCATGACAACACAAAACTGACTAAAACAGAGTTTTAGTATATGGCTCCTCCACATACTAGAATCTACTCAGTCTTTTCACCAAGATTCTGCAAGTAAATCCTATTTTTTATTTTCATATAAAATTCCTTTGTTGGAGATTCATCTGTCTATATCTAGTTTTTTTTTTTTTGCTGTTTTACTCTTTTTCACACTAATATTCCAAAGATGGGAGGCAATGATGTAATTTTCATTACAGTAACTTTTTGGCATCAGTAAACATGGACATATCCAAGGCCATCAGAAATGATCTTCTGAGATCCTTTCCTAGTAAGTCCTCTGGATCAGGTGAATTATAAAGTAGAGCCCACCCACATGCAACTAAATTCAGAAGCTCTCCTTCCCCTCAAGTCCCCGATATTCAGAGAAGAAATGTAGAAATCTGTGGTATTGCTCAGATTTTTGCAATCTGCTAGGTTCTTTATTAGCATCAACTTCTTGTAGTCTTGAATGTTGTGCAATGATGCTTCTCAGGGATACTTTTCAAATCATCTTCCTCTCAGCATCCTGGTTCCCTACACAACATGCATAACTGTGGCCATATTTAACCCAATTGCTAACCTGCAGACATTATTTTGCACTTCCTTTCATTCATTTTCCCCTTGCAACTGTTAGATGAAAGAATTATAGCACATGGTATCTGTTCAGATTATTTTTCAAGCTCACTGTTTTTAATATATTAATTTAGGAAAGTTTGATATGAGGAAAAACAGATGAGTATTTTTTTATCTTTCTCATCACAAATGTAGTTAAGCATTGTGATAACATGGAATGTAGCAGCAATTAACTTATATTATCCACCTTAATGCTATTAAGCATTTTTTCTTGCCTTTAAATCTACAGGGAAAAAAAGAACTTATGTTAAAGAGTAGATGTATAAGTATCTGAATATTGAGTACTTAAGTTATTTTAGTGGACTAAAAAGATGTATAAATGTCTCATAAGTTGGATACCGGTGTGATATTTGTGCCTTAATCTGAGTTCTTGTATTCCTTTTTCAGAACCCTAAACAATCATGAAACAATCTCACTTTTCAGCCAAATATTAAAATATTGTTTTAATTCTCCTCAAGCCCTGTAGTCACTACTATTAGTTTCTAAAGAACTTCCTAGCCACAGTTAAACTGACATTTACAATCTAATTGTAGCACCCAGGATTCTTAATTCAAGAAATAAATTAATCTCCATTGAGACAAAACAAAGAATATTCTGAAAGATATCTGGTTGCCCATTAAATCTTCAGACACACAGAGGAAGCAGGCTGGATGTGTACACCCCAAGAACAGTGCCAGAACAGGCATGAGACAGCATTATTAGAAGATGTCACCTGGTCAAACCTCACTCCAGGACTGTCAGGTCAAGGCACCTCAACACAACCCATAAGCACAGGTTTGGGGGATGTGGACAGCATATGGGATGGAGAGTTATTCCAGGAAGGAGCTGGGCATATGGTTGATGGCTCATGGAACTGACCACGCAAACAGGAAGAACAGGATACAAGGCTGCCCAGGAGATGTTTGATGTTGACACTAGTGTGCCCTGTTGGAGGCCAGGAATTACTTAGATTTTAGGGAATCAGAGACCCCATGTCCAGCTCAGATGAGCCACTGATAACAAATGTCAAGGATAATTTTGTAGTGAAAGCAAGGAACATGGCAAGTACACAATCACAGAATATGAAAAAGGCAAAGAGAGAAAACTGTGGCCTTGGTGCCTGCAGCAGAAAGAGCTTCTTTATGTATTATGTGAATAATTGTGCTTCCTAGGAGCCATTTGGATTTCAGTATCTCTACAAAAGATAAAACTAAATGTTAGAAGAATACAAACTTGTTGTTGTTGTTGTTAATTTTTTTTACTTTTTTCCCTATTGGTACTGGGGATTAAACCCAGGGTGCTTAACCACTAAGCTACATCCGCAGCCAATTTATTTATTTTTTTTTATTTTGAGACACATCTGTATAAGATTCTGAAAGCCATGGTAAGTTGATAGGGCTGCCTTTGAATGTGCAATCCTCCTGCCTCAACCTCCCAATTTGTGATTTTAGGCACCACATTCACGTGAAATACCTGTTTTAACAGTATAATTCCTTGTCCCAAGAATAACAAGCCATTTGTGATCCTGACAGAGAGGACTACTAGCCTGCCAGAAGTGCTGGGTATTTGTACACCCAGGCCCCATGTTGTTGTGGGAAAACTGAAATGTAACACAGTGAAAGCTACTAACAGGATATAACTCTAAAGACATGCAGTGCTGGAAAACATGAAATAAAAACACAGGATACAAGCACAGCAAGAGAATAATGTCAAAAATAGACATAATATTTCAATATCAGATTATAATTACTTTAAAATATTATGTGAACAAATAGCATATTGTATATTACATATAATAGGATAATATCAAATTTGTCAATATTATCACTGAGTTTTCAATTAAATATTTTAATTATTAATGTATATATAATAATATATAATTTAATAACACATTTAAACATGTTACTAGAAATCTAATTACATATGTGGAATAACATACATCTACATGACAGCAGTGCTCTAGAGAGTTCCAGTCTGCATGGAGAGTAGCCATACAGAGGAGCAGGTACGGCCGTGCTCACTTCTTCCTGGGGGAGAACATCCCACACACTCTTCCCGTGGCCCCCAGTACCTCCTTGTTCCTCAGGCTGTAGATGATGGGATTGAGCATGGGGGTAAGGATGGTGTAGAAGACGGCCATGTTCTTATCTTTTTCTGGTGAGCAGACACTCTTGGGACAGAGATAAGTGAAGGCAAAAGGAGCATAGTAAAATATCACAACAGTTAAATGTGTGAAGCACGTGGTGAAGGCCTTTCTTCTTCCCTCTTTTGAGCACATATGAAAGACAGAAAAAATGACCCGTCCATAGGACAAAGTGATTCCAAGGAAAGGAAGGAGGAAGACCAGGACTGCACTAAAAAAAATCATGTACTCATAGACCCAGGTGTCCGTACAGACAAGAAGCAACGTGTCTGGGATGTCATAGTAGAAGTGACTGATGGTCCTGGACCTGCAGTATGGAAGATGAAGAGCATACACAGTGTGGACTAGGCCATTGAGAGAACCTAGTGTCCAGGACCCCAGGATCATCTTCACACACATTCTTTTGCTCATATGTATGTGATAATGGAGGGGGTGACAGATGGCTACAAAGTGGTCATAGGCCATGGAGGCCAGGAGTAAGCCTTCAGAACTTGCCATCGTCACAAAGAAGCAGCTTTGTATACCACAGCCCAGGAAGGAGATACTTTTCTGGCCAAAGAGGAAGTTATACACCATTTTGGGGACTGTGGTAGAGATGTACATCAGGTCCATGAGGGAGAGCTGGCTGAGGAGAAAGTACATAGGGGTGTGGAGCCGGGGGGCCAAGAAGATGAGGGCAGTCATCCCTGAGTTCCCCAAACAGGTGAGAACAAACACAAAGATGATCAGGAGCAAGAGAAGTAGGCCAGTTTGGTTTAGGGGTAACAGGCTGAACAAAATGAAATCATTTGAAGTTTGGTTCCATTTCTCCATGAAAACCTAGTTCCTCAAATTCCTTGAAATTAAGAAAAAAATAAAAATTGAACATTAAACATGAATTGAAACAGTAAAAGAGAATAAAAATGAATTGCCTTTATTAGTGTTTGTTTAAAATTAATTGTTGTTTATTTTTTCAATCTGTACCTTTTTCTTGAATTGATTTTTAAGACCTGAATAGAATGTTTCTGCCAGGGTTCTCTCTGTAACCATCTCAGCACATCCTGGACACATACATGGTCTTGCAATACAAAGTCTATACCAGGCACAGGAAACCCATTGAGGTAGCTGGAGCCTTGCTGCCTGCTGACTCTTGACAGGAGCATTCCTAAGACAATGCACCAGGCTCAGCCCCAGAGGAAGCCAGGACCCTGCTTTCCAGCTCCCCAACTCAGCACTCAGGTTCACCACAGACATGGCCTGTGGGGCACAGAAGTGCCCTGTGTGCTTGAGCCTGTATCCTCAGTGACCTCACATCCTCCACACCTTTAGTCCTGCTCTTCCCACCCCACTGGCATTGCTACAGTTGAGTAAGCCAGGGTCTTCTCCTAGAGATGTACTGCTCACCTCCTAAACAGAAGCTGCTCTGCTGGTCCTAGAAGTTGGTCACCATCCAAAGCATTGTTCTAACACTGTGAAGGTATTGTGTATCCTATAAAATCCACCATGATATTATTATATTCTTTGAGTATTATCTCCTCCCTATTGAGGTTTCCAATTTCTGAAATTCTAAAAACACATGGTTTTTCTTTGTGCAAGCAAATATCACATGATAAAATGACATTAAAATAATGTACAAGACTTTCATTCTAGTTTTCACAGCAGCAAACATAACTTCTCTGGTGATGGATTTATAACACTGGTTTTGATAATGGAAACACACACTCAGAGGGTTTTTCTGTGAATTAGTATGATAATTCAACTAATGACATGTGAGAAGAAATTTTTTTTTACATAAGTTTGTAGTGTATGTGCATTAAAAAGCAGAACATGAGAACGTTTTGTGGTACTTTTCCACTACTTTTTATCCTCCAGGTTTAATTTTGTTGTTAGTACCAGGACCTGAACACACCTTATGCTCTAAGTTTATCTTCAATGGTCCCATTATTCATTTGGAGACCTATTTTTACATTTAAATTTGTAGTACAAAGAGTCTAGAGTATCATAAAAGTTTGATTTGGGTTGTTACATTAATTATCTTTTTTTTTAAGTTGAAAACTTTCATGCTGTCAGACAATGAATAAGATTATTCACTCCAGTACTCCATCTCTAATTAAATTTTAGGAACTGGGACATTGGAATTACATATTGGGGTCTATTGGCATGGATGATCAGCAACTTCCTTTATTGGGTATTTGACCTTATTTCATGTGCCAGAATTTCTTGAAAAAACACTCTCAGTTACACTAAACTTGGGAAGCACAAGGAGTGTAAGGATGATTGTCTCCCTTTGTCATTTACAGAGCCAACTGCTCAAATACTTACAGTTGAAAAAAATAACCTTCACTTGACAGAAACCAACAATATCACTGCAGCAAATGTAGGTGGCTGTATTCATTTTGCAAAAGTTACAAGAAAGCAATAGTAATTAATACAATGAGACTTAAGGTCCTTGAAAAAGAGTTACAATCAGCCCATGACCAATAAGCCAACTGTTTGGCTGAGCCTCAGCTAACTCACCCCCAACAACCACACCTGAGATCTGGGATGATGCAATTAACTGAGCACTGTGTTTAGCACAGAGCAGGTCTCCCTCCCTTTTCTTCCTTTCATACTTTAAATAGAGAAGACTCAGAAATTCAGACCTTAAATGGAGAAGACCCAGTAAAATGAAGATCACACTACTAGAGAGCAACATATTCTGAAATTTTAACAGGTTCACATCAACTGATTTTACACTTAAATTGACTCCCGTGTTTACAATTTGTTATGGCATGGATTATCCTTTGTGCAAAATAAATGTTTCCTTATGATAAGAAAACCTTGTCTCCAAAATATCTTAGTTAAAGCTAACCCAAATCAACTTAGTACAATGATAGGATTTTGACTTACACCATCTGAAATCTGGGACTGGGATTTGAGAGAAGAAGTTGGTTTTTTTACAATATTCCCACCTAATAGTCCATTGAATACTTTGAAATGTTTAAACCCCAAGCTGTGCTCACACTCTGCCAGGCTAAACAACTAGGTCCTGACACTGAGCAGCTGGCCTGTATCTCACCCAGCTCTTCTGATGTGAGGAGCCAAAGGCACCAGGAAGGAGTTCTCAGAACGCACTCAGTGCCCACTGCTCCCACCTCTAGTATTATCTTATGCTGAACTCTCAGAGCTCCTCACCTTGAGAGCTGCTTCCTTATTGCTTTGCTCAGTCATCTCCCTCTGCTCTTCCCTTGTTTCAGTAAAACAGACTCAAACATGCCACACTTACTTCTGGAGAGTGGGACAGAAGGATGAACTGCTGCCTCTGATGCAAAGAGCCTTCCTCCTTCAAGCCTTACATGTCCTTCTTCCTCTAATGGATCCCCAGGGTCCAAGCCCATGGGAGAGAAAACTTGGTCATTTCACCTGACCTTGCTCTCTTCATGGTGAACTTGGTTCAAGTGTGGGATAAATCAGCCAACTCACTCAGCTGCTGCTCTCTCCTGCTGCCCAGAATTAGTCTCAAGAGGGATAAGCTCAGTCATTTCCGAACAGGATGAGGAGCTGTAGGGGCGTTAGGTCATGTCTACGAAAACCTCCTGTTTTATAAGTTAAAACCTGAGGATCAGCAAGAAGCAGTGTTGAGCTGGGTGATATCAGGAATAGTAGTGAGAGCAATTACCTTCTACAATCTAGTCAGATTCTTAAGCAAGTTATTGGCTGTGGTGGCTGAATTAAATTATGATATGACAAAATATCTTTTTCTATATGAGGAAAGATATAAATTGACTTGTGAAAATGCGAATGAAGAGAGCAATTCTCCTAAAATAAAGGTTGACTTTGAAGTTTTGTAATAAAATGAGGATTTGGAAGCACAGTGGTTTCTACCAGGCAGCTCCAAACACTGACTAGGAGATCAAACTGGAAAAATCCCTTAACACATTTCTCTCTTGTCAATATTTTTGTTTTTAATTTTTGGTATGAGAGACTGAACCTAGTGATGCTTAAACAATGTGCCACATCCTCAGCCCTTTTTCTATGTTTTATTTTGAGACAGGCTCTCACTAGGTTGCTCTGGGCCTTGCTAAATTGCTGAGGCTGGCTTTAAACTTGTGATCCTGCTCCCTCAGCCTCCTAAGCTGCTGGAATGAAGGCATGTGCCACCAACCCTGACAGTTTTCAACTCTTTAAACAAGACCAATTGGAGGGACGTTCTGGGAACTCCATAGAAGTATGCATGCAGATGTTTGCTCCCTGTTGCATGGGTAGCAGTGACAGATGATCTTTTTCTGTCCTGGCAAACCACAGAGAAGGGTACATTTCATGTCACCTGTGGGACTTAACTGTGACCTGGCTCTCATCATATATGAAGAAACTATTCACCCTTTGACTTTCTGAGTCTGTCTTTTTCACAGAGTATGATGTTTTCTTGTTTCATCAATTTTCTCTCAAATGCCATAACTTCATTTTTCTTTATAGCTGAATAAAACTCCATAGTGAATGTATAGCACATTTCCTTTATTTACTCATCTCTTGAGAGGCACCTGAGTCGTTCTCACAATATGGACATTGTGAATTTTCCTACTATAATCACTGATGTGCCTATAGACTTATGATGAACTTCCACACAGCTTTTAAAGTGGTTTCATTAATTTGCAGTCCCATTAACAATGCATGAGTGTATTTCCCCATATCTTCACCAGCATTTATTATTACTTATATTCTTGATAATGCCCTTTCTGACTGGAGTGACATGAATTTTCATTGCTGTTTTAATTTCAATTTCCTAGATTTTTATGGATGTGGAACTTTCTTTTTGGCCATTCTATATCTACTTTTGAGAAATATCTGTTTGGTTCTTTACCCATTAATCCATTTGGTTATTTGCTTTTTGGTAAATATTTTGGATTTTAGAAGAATGGCTGGTGAATATTTTATCTCTTTTTGCAGGCTGTCCCTTCATACTTTTTTTTCTTTTTAAAATGTGTAGAACTTTTTATCTTGATGCTGTCCCACTGATTGACTGTTGCTTTTATTACTTAAGCTTTAATATTCTTGTTAAGAAAGTTAATACCTGTGCTGATGCTTTGGAGTGTTCACCCTATGTTTTATTCTACCTTTGCAAAGTTTCTGGTGTATTTCTTTGATATTTATTGCACTTTGAGTTGGTTTTTGTATAGAGTAGGGATCTAGTTTCATTCTTCTGCAAATGGACATCCAGGTTTCCCAGTCCCGTTTTGTTAAACAGTCTGTCTTTCTCCAATGCTTTTGGGAACTTTGTCAAGTATCTGATGACTTTGTTTATGTCAGTTGTCTCTGTGTCTACTATTTTATTCAACTGTTCTTCATGTCTGTTTTGAGACCAATATTATGTGAATTTTATATAGTTCTGTAGTATAATTGAAAATTTGATATTGTGACACTTCCTGCACCACTACTTTTGTGAAGGATGGTTTTGTGTACTCTGGGATTTTTATTCTTCTAAAAGAGTTTTAAGGCTATTTTCTCTTCTTCTTTGAAAAATGTCATTGTTATTTTGTTGAGGGTTCCATGGAATCTGTATATTGCATTTGGAAGTATGGCCATTTTGACCATATTAATTCTACCTATCCAAGAAGGGCAGTCTTTCCATTGTCAATGTCTTCTTGAATTTCTTTCTTTAATGTTTGTAGTTTTTATTGCAGAGATCCTTCAGCTTCTTCATTGAATTCATTCTAAAATATTTGTTTTTGAAGTTATTGTGTATAGGAAAGTGTTCCTGATTTCTTTCTCACCAGATTTGTTATCACACTATAGGAAAGGAATTTTTTATGCATTTTGTTCTTGTGTCTGGCAACTTTGCTGAATGTATTTATCAGTGTTAGAAGTCTTCTGGTGGAGTTTGAAGGGGCTTCTAGATCATGTCATCAGCAAATAGATAATATGAATTATTTCTTCCCTATTTGTATAGTCTCAGTTTCCTTGTCTTGTGTCATGTCTCCTGAAATAGATTCAAGACACATGTGGAATAGTAGATGTAACAGTGTCCATTCTTACCATGTTCCTGATTTTAGAGAAAATCCTTAATTTTTTTTTCCATTCAGTACAATGTTGGCATTGGGTTTTTCATTCATTTCCTTTAAACTGTGGAGGTAAGTAAGTATCTTGTATTCCTTTCACTGTTATGGTAACTTTTCCCACATATTCAACATTAATGAATACTGGATTTGTTGAATGCCTTTTCTGCATTTATTGAGGTGATTATGTAATAATTGTCCTTAATTCCACTTATGTGGTGGATTATACATATTGATTTGTGTGTAGAACCAAATCTGCATAACTGGGGTAACACTTGTTCATGCTGGCCTTAATGTGATTTTACATGTGATTTAGTCATATTTTATTTTATTGGGGGATTTTGCATGTATGTTTACTAAGTACATTCTTCTGAAGTTTTCTTTTCTTGATGTGTCTTTGTCTGGTTTTGGTGCCAGGGTGATACTGGCTCCATAGAATGAACTGGTAGTTTTTCCTCTCTTTCTATTTATGGAATAGTTTGAGGAGGATTTGATTATTTTAAGATTAAGGTCGGGTAGAACTACTGTGGGAACCCATCCAGTCCAGCAGTTTTGTCTTTTAAAAGGCTGTTGTTCTCTGCTTCAATCTCATTGCTTGATATTAGTCTACTTAGGTTTTCTGTATCTTTCCAGCTCAATTTAAGAAGGTCGTATGTGTCTAGGAATGTTTTCATGTCTTCAATATTTTCCAACTTCTTAGAGTATAAGTTTTCAAAATAGTTTCTGATGATCCTCTGGATTTCAGTAGTGTCTGTAGTGATATTTCTTTTTATGTTAGATTTTGTAATTGAGCCATTCCTTCTTGTTTTTAGTTAGTTTGGCTAAAAGTTCATTAATCAAAAAACCAACTCTTTCTTTCATCAACTGTTTTTTAAATCTTAATTTCATAGTTTTTGTCTCTCCCTTCAATTATTACCTGTTTTCTACTGAATTTGGTGTCGGTTTGGTCTTTTTTTAAGTACCAGAGATGTAAAGTTAGATTATTTATTTGATGTCTTTCAAACTGAATGACATGAATTTTCCCCTTAGACCTGCATTTATACTTTTGTAGAGATTTTGATAAATTGTTTCACTAATCTCATATATTGCTCTGTATTTTCTAATTTCTCACCTGATTAATTCTGCTATCCATTTATCATTCAAAGGCACATTATATAATCTCCAGGTCTTATTATAGTTTCTGAATTTAATGTATCATTGATTTTTAATTTTATTACATTAAGGTATGCTTGTGTAAACATACCATAGTGAATCTCATCACCACATACATTCACAAGACAGCAACTTTAAAACTACTTAATGAAGAAAGAAAGATCAGTGGAGTAGAGGGAAGGAAATGGAGGATTATAAGGGGGGCAAGTAGGGGAAGTACTGGTGACTGAATTAGAATAAATTATATTTATGCTTTTATAATTATGTCAAAATGAACTCTCTTGTCATGCATATCTAAAACGAATGCACACAAATAAAAACTATTTAGAATCCTTAAGAAACAAAGACAACTAAAGGAATGCACAAGCTTTTCAATCAAATAATAGCAAAAAATTCCAAACTTTAGGAATGAAATTGAAATTCAAATGCAAGGTATATTTAGAATCCTGAATCAGAAAGATTTAAAAAATCAACTTTAAAATAAAAATGCCCAAAAAATATAATAAGGATATAGTTTTAAAAGCCACAAGAGAAGAATACAGATCACATTTACAGGCAAGACAATCAGGATTTCAACTGATTTTCTTGCCCAGACAGTAAAAACAGGTGTCCAAGAAGAATATCATGCTGAGAAAAACTACCTATCAAGCTTGAAGATGAAATAAAAGTTTTCCATGACAAGAAGAAATAAAAACAATTCACAGAGACTAAGCTTGTATTCCTAAATTATATGTTGAAATATTTCATCCCAGAAATGAAAATGAAATGAAAAATAGAAATCACAACCATCCTAGGATCCAATTCTACTAGAAGAAAGTCAATTGTAAGAATCAAATCTGAATTAACCATTAGAAATAAATCAAATTGGTAGAAAATACAAATCATCTCTCTATAATAATATTGAATATAAATGGTCTAAGCATTCTAGTGGAAGACTTGGATTGGCAGAGTGGTTTTACAAGAAACAAAACAAAACAACAACAAACCACCCTCAAGAGATTCACCTTAAAGACAAAGATACCCACAGAGTGAAGGTGAAAGGGTGGAAGAGATATGTGAAGAAAACAGAACCAAAAGCAAGCAGGCATTGCTACTCATATCAAAGTAGATTTTAAGCCAAAAATGATCAGGAGATACACTTTCTGCTTATTAAAGAAATCATCCAAAGAGAAAGATTATGATTGTAAGTATTTATGATCCAAATGTTGATGTTCATATGTAGATAAAACACATCTTTTCAATATGACAAATTAAATAGACCACATAATACACTACTGGGTGACTTAACATGCTTTCTCCAATAGATAAGTTATCTAGATATAAACTAGGTAATGACTCTTCAGAACTAAAAATGCTTTTAGTCACATGAACCTAGCAGACATCTGTAGAACATTTCATTCACTGGAAACTGAATTCATTTTTTCTTGGAGGCACGTGGAACCAATTCTAAAATAGATCATAATATTGGGCATAAGTCAAGTCTTTGTTAATAATCAGCTTACATCTCAGGTAGACACTCCTACTCATGGATAAGACCATGTCTGCCAGATGAGGCTTTCCTTTTCCTTATTACATTTTGCGTAACTACTAGATGTATAAAGGAAAGTCAACATGTAAGGACCAAGAGGTGTCAGTCATTCTTAGCAAATGTTAGAGGATAATTTTAATTACATTTATTTTGGGAAAAAATTTTCAGTTTATTTTTGTGGAATGGCCTGGAATGTTTGTAAGCTGAAAGATCATGTTTTGTAGTACAGGATAAGCAATTATGTATTAATTTAATTTCAGCTGTATGTAGGAAGCTTTTTTTTCATCTTTTATTCTGAAGGACCATTTTTCTGGCCATAGCAGGTCATCCAGCCTCCAGATACCAAGAATAGAGGGTTCCCTTTGTTGCTGGCATCTCATAAGGGCCATTCGGAAGACACCAATAATGGTCACACTGAAGCTTGCAGCCCAGGGGCTGGTTCTGAGTAGTTCACATCCAGAATGGTGAAAGTAAAGTCTGTGGAGTATTAGAATCTGCACTCTAAGAGTGGAAATTATGAAAGTCCCTGAGAACAGAAATCCAGCAAAAATGGATAATTCCCAGGAACAAGGGATGGGATCAAACCTAAAGCACCCACCTACAGAGATTCAAAGGCCAGCCAAGACTAAATTCCAACAACCAGAACATCTGAATTAGAACTCTACCTCACCTCCTCTACTGGAGTACACAATTTTCTAGCAATCCCCAATCTATTTTATTCTATACTGGGAAACAGCAAGATAAGAGCTACAACTTTGGATCCTAGCCACAACAGCTGACTATGACCCAAGACTTGGACTTAACACCCCAGCCCCCAGTTAGTGAAAGGACAAAAATCCATCCTTGCCAGTGCTTTATCTGCCTTGGCAGAAACAAACCCTTTATTTCCCACTAAGTTTTTAAAATTTATTTCATATATTAAACCATTTTAAAAAATTTTTTTCAACTTAATTTAGTCTTTCTTTACTTTTTAAATTCTGCATTGTGTGTGTGTGTGTGTGTGTGTGTGTGTGTGTGCTTTTGCTCTACTTCTCACAGGTTCAAGTATATCTATATACATATATATGTGTTCAAATATATGTTTGTGTATGTTTGAATAGATATGTGTATTATATATATATATATATATATATATATATATATATATATATATATATATAGTGATTTTCTTTCTCTTTGATTGCTTTCTTCTTTACCCATTTACTAGGTAACCATGGTTTGATATAGGTGTGGTACAATTATTGGTGGGATTGAGTTGTAATAATGTAAACTTATTTCTGTGTTCCAAACTTGGCTTTTGTTCCTCTTACTGCACTGTCTTCACTCTATTCCCCCAGTAATAACTATTTTTTTCTGTTTTTTCTCTGCCTCTCTTTTAATATTTTATTTCTTTAAGTTATTTTTTCTCCCTTTTTAACAACCATTATCTGCTTCCTATCTCTACCCCTCCTCTGTACACTTTTCACAAATTCCAAACTTTCTTTTGCCTTCCTGCCCTATCTTCTTTACAATTAACAAACTATAATTCCAGTATCTGAAAAAATTATATAGTCTATGTAATTCCTACCCCATACATGTTGTTGGCCTTATAAATACATTGGATGATGTGGTAGATTCCTGCTGTTGAATGTCTGATCTAGTTCACAGTTTCCCATTGCTAGTGATGATGTTAAATGCTGACCTCACCATTCCTACATAGGTGGCAATTTGTATTATAGATGTCATAGTAGACACAAAACATTTATTCTAATGAACACTTTTTTGTGTCATCTCTAGCTGAGGCTCATACACAGTCATTCCTCCTACAGATGGGCACAGAGCTGTGATCAGCTTTCTGAAGGACTTATTCTGGTTCTATGTAATCTATCACCTAAAGCTTCCTGATAAAAGTGACCTGGCACCTGGTTTATTCTGAAAGGTCAGGACCCTCATGATATCTTAGGTAGAGAAGAGAAGAAGTCATTCCAAATTCTGCAAAGCACGATAAAGAGTGGTGAAGGCCTTAGAGGAAGGCATTTTTTGTGTATGTGTTAAATCTATCTTTATTAGTTCATTTCATATAGAGGCTTTAAAGTCCAATAAGATTTCTTAGAAAACTTTCTGCAAAATCAACTTTAGGAGGCTCTATTGGAAAATCCCCACCCTGTGTGCACCTGGCAGATAATCAGACAATATTTTATAACATCAGACTCACTTTATAATGGTCTTTATTCAAGAATCACTTTGGTTCAACGGAGGAGTTTGTAGGGAGAACATCTGTGCTTCAGTGAATGCTGCATGACCTGGGCTCTGCAGGACCCTCCCCCTTGGTCCCCAACTCCTACCCTAGGACCTGGTGTGCTCTTGAGTACATCTTCAAATCTCTGTGATTCAGTTACTCACAGCCCTGGGTGTGAGGCCACGTATTATGATCCCAGCGCTTGTTCTATGGCATGCTCCTTGATTGGATGCTGCAAGGACAATTGACCAGAAATTGCATTGGCGGCTGTGTGTAATCTGCTTAGCTACTGCTGGAGTATATAGACATGGTAACTGCTTCTTGCTTGATCTCTGGAGGTCTTGATTCATGACTCCAAAGCCACAAACTCCTCTACCCTGTTACATGCAAATAATTTGTCAAAGAATTCATAAAAGAGAATGGCATTATTTTATCCCCATGAAAGAATGAACATTTTTCCATATTATATTGCAAGGAGAATAATTAGAGCTGTAATAATGGTGAATTCTAGGAACCACTTCAACTTATTTATTTCTGCAAGTATTAAAACTAACTTTTACAAGGAAAACAAATGGCTATTTTTAAGAGTTTGGAGTACAATTGTTTATCCCAAGAAGAGGGAACAGAGAACAGAGAAAACAAGGCACATTAGGTCCTAAAGGAGAGAACTGCAAATTACCAAAAGGTACTAACTTTAGTTGACACTGGCCACATGTGACATTGGGACACTTGATATTTGAAAAGTTCAAGTTGCTATGGTTTATATACTTGACACAACGCTGAGAAAAATTAGAATAAAATGATATATACAAGCACAGTAATAATTCATGTAAGATATGTACAAATGATAAATATCAATAAGAGTACCAATATTGTATAAATATTACTCTATGAAACAACATACTATATATAATATAGTATAATATGAAATTAATTGATTGATAATATTCATATTAATTGTAACATTTTAACAAAATATAAATAATTATTATAGTTATATATAGTAATCAATATAACATCTAATGAATTTTAACTGATGAATATCTCAGTAGAAATCTAGTTATATGTGTGGATCATATTATACATCTAAAGGTCAGCATTGCTCTAGAGAGTTACAGTCTTCAAAAAATATAAAAGCAATGCAGAGAAGCAGGAATAGCCATTCTCATTTTTTCCTGGAGGAGAGCATCCCCCACACTCTCCTCATGGCCCCTAGCACCTCCTTGTTCCTCAGGCTGTAGACAATGGGATTGAGCATGGGGGTGAGGATGGTGTAGAAGACAGCCAGGTTCTTATCTTCTGTTGGTGAGCGGACATTCTTGGGCCGGAGATAAGTGTAGACAAAAGGAGCATAGTAAAATGTCACCATGGTTAAATGTGTGGAGCAGGTGGTGAAGGCCTTTCTTCTTCCCTCTTTTGAGCGCATGTGGAAGACAGCAAAAAGGACCCGTCCATAGGAGGCCGTGATGCCAAGGAAAGGAAGGAGGAGAAATAGGCCTGTACTTAAAAACCGAATGTACTCAAAGATCCAGGTGTCCATACAGACCAGAGGCATCATGGATGGGACCTCACAGAAGAAATGATTGATGGCCCTAGACCTGCAATAAGGAAGATGAAGGGTATAGGTGGTATATGCCAGAGAGTGAATGGACCCCAGTATCCAGGTTCCTGTGATCATCTTCAAACACTTTCTTTTACTCATGCGGACAGGATAGTGGAGGGGGTGGCAGATGGCCACAAAGCGGTCATAGGCCATAGAGGCCAGGAGTAAGCCTTCAGAACAGGCAATGGTTATAAAGAAGAACATTTGCACACCACAGCCCAGGAAAGAGATGCTCCTCTGGCCAGAGAGGAAGTTGTATGCCATCTTAGGGACAATGGAGGAGATGTACATCAGGTCCATGAGGGAGAGCTGGCTGAGGAGAAAGTACATGGGGGTGTGGAGCCTGGGGTCCAAGAAGATGAGGGCAGTTATTCCGGAGTTCCCCATCAAGGCAAGAACAAATGCAAATATAATAAGGAACAAAAGAAGAAGGCCAGTTTGGTTTGGGGGTAATAGCCCCAACAACATAAAATCCTTTGAAGTTTGGTTCCATTTCTCCATGAAAACACACTCCTTTAATTTCTTTGAAATGTAAACAAAATAAGAACTTAGCCTGAAATAAAACAGAAAAGGAAAAGAAAAAGAAATCATCTTTATTAGTGTTTGTAAAGAAGGGATTAATTTTTCTCCAACAGTGTAGCTTTTGTTGAATTGATTTTGAGACCTAAACTTAGTGTTCCAGTCCCAGTTCTCTCAGGTAACCATCTCAGCAAGTCATAGAGAGATGTATATCTTATGTCTTAAGATATAAACTCGAGTACCATTTGTGTCAAACCCAGTGAGGTAGCTGGAGCCTTCCTGCCTGCTGACTCCTAGCAGGAGCATTCCTAGGACTATGCACCAGGCTCAGCCCCGAGGAAGCCAGGATCCTGCTTTCCAAGCTCCCCAACTCAGCACTCAGGTTCACCACAGACATGGCCTGTGGGGCACAGAAGTGCCCTGTGTGCTTGAGTCTGCATCCTCAGTGACCTCGCCTCCTCCACACCTTTAGTGCCTGCTCTCCCCTCCCCACTGGCACTGCTGCAGCTGAGTAAGCCAGGGTCTTCTCCCAGAGCTGTGCTGCTCACCTCCTAAACAGAAGCTGCTCTGATGGCCCTTAAAATGGGTCACCACCCAAAAGCCTTGTTCTTCAACATAATTTTTTTTGTGTGTCCTGTAAGATCTACCATAATTATAATGTGCTCTCTGATAGTTTCTCTTTCCTCCATATTTCTACTTGCTTATCCCCTATGAATTCTAAATCAATCATAGAAATTCATGCATATGTTTTCTTTTCTTCATATAAGAAATAATACATGATAAAAGTGACAGATCAAATAATGTGCAAAGTAGTTTTCCCCAGTTTTTTTTAACATGCAGAATTTAATTTGACTTATTTATACAAACATGGAGTGCATCTTTTTCTAATTAAGATTCCAGTCTTATGGTTGTACATCTTGTGGACTTTCACTATGGTATATTCATATGTGAACATAGCAGCCTTAGGCCAGATTCATTCCACATCTTTCCTATTCCTTTCTTTCTACCTTGACTTGGTTCACTTTTGTCTAAGGCACCAAACTTCTATTCTTCCTCTGCCCCCTTGCTGTGAGTTAGTATTTGCATACAGAGAGTACATCTGTTCCAGGGATTGCCTTATTTCACTTAGCACAATATCTCCACTTCCATCCATTTACTGGCAAAACTCACCATTTTTTTTCAGAGCACCATTTAGAATCTGCACGGTAGAGAAAAATATAGCATGACTATAGATAAGGGAGACACACACTCAGATATTCTTGTTTCTATAGGAATCTTGGATGTACCGGCTTTGTTTACTAGTCTTCTTATTATATCACTTATTATAATGTATTCATAGCCCAAATTCTGTAAATTCAGGCATTAATGACATCATTTTAAAAATATGAACGAAATAATTTACTGATGTGAATAATTACATTTTCAAATTAAGTCATCTTAGGTAACATACTATGAGCCTATGTGCCTACTTCTTAAACATTTGCTGATCCCTTAGAAAATGCTTAATCTGTATCCCACAATTCACTCAATTCAATTTGTGTTAGTCTTGATCTCCTTTAGAGATCATGCCTAATTACATTTTTGAGAGGAGGTAGGAGCACATGGATCTTGGGCTTTTGGTTTTATCTCCCTGTGCTGAAGTTTAATTCTCACCCAGTACAGGCAGGAGGGTGGGATCTTATGCTGAGCTGTGCAAGTAGGAAGCATGTGAGAAGTGGTGCCTTAGGAATTATAGCTAACGAGTTTGAATTCTCATCTTCAGAGTTAATCATTAAAGTAAAAGGCATTAATCATTTAGAGTGAAAATCAAAGTTAGATAAAATGAGCAAAATTCCCTTCCTAAATAATATTGTTTTGCATTTTGTGCCCATGCTGTTACTTGGGAATTCATACCTGTATCTTCACTCTGTAGAGCCTCTCTTTACTCTTTGTGTCATTCCAGTTCTGGCTCTTATTCTTTCTATCAATATTCTCCCAAATATTCAGGAATTGTGATTTATATTTCCAGTCTATGTGTTTTGACATCTTCATTCATCTAGACTTGGTATGAGATTTTCCATTTTATATGTTTGTATTTTTCCACCTTAAAGAAATATTGACTACACATCCTGTCCAAACTATTAATCTGGATAGTCATCTTGCATTATCAATTTTTCAAAAGAAAGAAAAGCTATTAAGGGTTTGATGCCATCATTCACATTTAATAACTTAAAATGAATTGCCCTACATATACCTCTGGTAAAAATAAATGAAAGTGGAAAATGAGTTTATTGGGAAAATGTGAAGGCATGTTGATAGTTGTCTAATTGACAAATGCCAATAGGTAAATATACATGGAGCACAGAATCACAAGATGTCAGGAGCCCAACTGGAGCACAGAATCACAAGACAACAGGAAAGTTGGGTGATTGACTTCCTAACTTTATGAACAAAATCCATGACCTCATAGAGAGGATAAACACAAGATCCTCAGCATGTGCCACATTTGGTTCTTCAAATTATGGATTGATTAATGGCAGTGTTCCTGGCTATTGACTTGATTTAATGGTTAACATAGACAACATTCCACACTCTGGATCTCATAGCTAGTGGGTGACATAGACAACAGAGTAGCAGCTCAAATGAATGCTGTGAGGTATGTGCACATTAGTAATAGCAAGAATGATAGAGCAGGGAGAAAGGACAGAGGGACAGCTGGGCAGCAGCATTGAGGAAGCCACTCCAAGGAGGTGCTGTTAGAGCCCTCAGGCTCTAGACCACTCTGCACAGACTAAAGAGCAGGGCCAGCACTGGGGGGGGAGCCTGCCTGGGTCATCAGGACAGCAGCAGACCAAGAAGGCTCTGGAGACTCAGGCCCCAGGGCAAGTGTGCAGGAGGAGTGAGGACTTAGACTCTGCTCTGGACCAGGTGAGAGGCCAATGAGTTTGACATGGGGTCAGGTCTCCTTCTGGAGCTCACACAGGAGGCTCTGGTTGACAAGAGAGCTGAGAGGAGGAGCCCACAGCAGAAATGGGGCAGTGGGCAATGAGGACATCTGGGACTACCTGGGTTTAGCAAAGGAAGCCAAGCATGCCAGGGACCCCTGAGGTCTGAGCACATCAGCAAACTGGGTGCTGCTTAGAGACTGGGGGGACCCATTGAATCTTCTGTCTCTGCCCCCTGACTCAGGGGCTATTGCATAGTAGGCTCTCAGAAGTTTTGCTGATTAACTGAACCAAGTAATAGCCTCAGAGTAAATTAATATAAGAGTTCAAACTAATGAAATGTCAGTATATATTTTTTTGGGGGGGGATCAGTCTATAGTATCTGTGCTTTGAAAAACAGGACATGAAAGTTGCCTGTGGTACTTTCCCCCTTCGTTTAATCATCCAGGTTAAATTTCAGAGGAATAAAGATGTCAGCATAGCTGGTAGTACCAAGATCTGTATACACAGTCTCCTGCAAGTTTATGTCTTCCATGGTCCAGTCATTTGTTAGGAATACTTATATTTGTATTGAAAGTATCACATACAGAGAGTTAAAAGATGTTCATGGTGATTGGTATATTAATTTCTTTTTACATTGATTGAAACCATATGATAAGAAAACCTTACCACCCAAATATCTTCTAGTTTAAGCTAATACAAATTAACTTATCACAATAATAGTATTTTGACTTACATTTTGTAATATTCTTGAGACTGGGGTTTGAGAGAAAAAGTTGTTTTTATTTACAACATTCCCACCAAATAGTCCATTGAATTCTTTAAAATGTTTAAACCCCAAGCTGTGCTGACACTCTGTCAAGCTAAACAACTAGGTCCTGTCACTGAGCAGCTGGCCTGGATCTCACCCAGCACTCCTGATGTGACAAGTCAAAGGCAGCAGGAGGGAGTTCTCAGAACACACTCAGTGCCCACGGCTCCCACCTCTAGTATTATCTTATGCTGAACTCTCAGAGCTCCTCACCTTGAGAGCTGCTTCCTTATTGCTTTGCTCAGTCATCTCCCTCTGCTCTTCCTTTGTTCCAGTAAAACAGACTCAAACATGCCACACTTACTTCTGGAGAGTGGGACAGAAGGAAGAACTGCTGCCTCTGATGCACAGAGCCTTCCTCCTTCAAGCCTTACATGTCCTTCTTCCTCTAATGGATCCCCAGGGTCCAAGCCCAAGGGAGAGAAACTTGGTCGTTTCACCTGACTTTGCTAGCTTCAAGGTGAACTTGGTTGAAGTGTGGAATAAATCAGCCAACCTACTCAGCTGTCACTCTCTCCTGCTGCCCAGAATTAGTCTCAAGAGGGATGAGCTCAGTCATTCCAGAACAGGATGAGGATCTATAGGGGTGTTAGGTCATGTCTACTAAAACCTCCCATTTTGTAAGTTAGAACTGAGGATCAACAAGAAGCAGTGTTGAGCTGGGTGATATCAGCAATAGTAGTGAGAGCAATTACCTTCTATAGTCTAGTCAGATTCTTAAGCAAGTTATTGGCTGTGGTGGCTGAATTAAATTATGATGTGACAAAATATCTTTTTCACAAATTGATTTGTGAAAATGCGAATGAGGAAAGCAATTCTCCAAAACTAAAGGTTGACTTCGAGGTTTTGTAATAAAATGAGGATTTGGAAGCACAGTGGTTTCTACCAGGTAGCTCCAAACACTGACTAGGCGATCAAACTGGAAAAATCCCTTAACACATTTCTCTCTTGTCAATGTTTTTGTTTTTAATTTTTGGTATAAGAGGCTGAACCTAGTGATGCTTAAACAATGTGCCACATCCTCAGCCCTTTTTCTATGTTTTATTTTGAGACAGGCTCTCACTAGGTTGCTCTGGGCCTTGCTAAATTGCTGAGGCTGGCTTTAAACTTGTTGTCCTGCTCCCTCAGCCTCCTAAGCTGCTGGAATGAAGGCATGTGCTACCAACCTTGACAGTTGTCAACTCTTTAAACAAGACCAATTGAAGGGACGTTCTGGGAACTCCATAGAAGTATGCATGCAGATGTTTGCTCCCTGTTGCATGGGTAGCAGTGACAGACGGGATGATCTCTTTCTGTCCTGCAAACCACATACTGGTACACCAGGAAAGGGTACATTTCATGTCACTTGTGGGACTTAACTGTGACCTGGCTCTCATTATATATGAAGAAAATATTCACCCTTTGACTTTCTGAGTCTGTCTTTTTCACAGAGTATGATATTTTCTTGTTTCATCAATTTACTGTCAAATGCCATAACTTCATTTTTCTTTATGGCTGAATAAAACTCCATTGTGTATGCATAGCAAATTTCCTTTATTTATCATCTCTTGAGAGGCACCGGGGTTGTTCTTACAATATGGGCATTGTGAATTTTCCCGCTATAATCATTGATGTCCCTATAGACTTTTGATGAACTTCCACACAGCTCTTAAAGTGGTTTCATTAATTTATAGTCCCATTAACAATGCATGAGTGTATTTTCCCCATATCTTCACCAGCATTTATTATTACTTATATTCTTGATAATGCCTTTTCTGACTGGAGTGAAATGAATTTTCAATTTTCTATTTCCTAAATTCTTATGAATGTGGAATTTTCTTTTTCATGTATTTTTTGGCCTTCTATGTCTACTTTTGAGAAATATCTCTTTGGTTCTTTTGCCCATTAATACATTTGTTTATTTGGTTTTAGGTGGTAAATATTTTGATTTTTTTTACATATTCTGTATATTAGAAGAATAGCTGGTGAATATTTTCTCTCTTTTTGTAGGCTGTCTCTTCATACATTTTTTTTTTAAATTTTGATGTGTAGAGCTTTTTAATTTGATGCTGCCCCACTGATTGACCCTTGCTTTTATTTCTGAAGCACTAATATTTTGGTTAAGAAAGTTAATGCCTGTGATGATACTTTGGAGTGTTCAGCCTATGTTTTATTCTAGCATTTTAAAGTTCCTGGGGGTAATTTTTTGATATTTATTGCACTTTGAGTTGGTTTTTGTATAGAGTAGGGATCTAGTTTCATTCTGCAAATGGACATGCAGGTTTTCCAGCCCCTTTTTGTTAAACAGACTGTCTTTTCTCCAATGATTTTGGGAACTTTGTGAAGTGTCTGATGACGTTGTGTATGTCAGTTGTCTCTGTGTCTTCTGTTTTATTCAATTGTTCTTCATGTCTGTTTTGAGACCAATATTATGTGGATTTTGTATAGTTCTGTAGTATAATTGAAGATTTGATACTGTGACACTTCCTGCCCCACTACTTTTATGAAGGATGGTTTTGTGTACTCTGGGATTTTTATTCTTCCAAAAAGAGTTTTAGGGCTATTTTCTCTTGTTCTTTGAAAATGTCATTGTTATTTTGTTGAGGGTTCCATGGAATCTGTATATTGTATTTGGAAGTATGGCCATTTTGACCATATTAATTCCACCTATCCAAGAAGGGCAGTCTTTCCATTGTCAATGTCTTCTTGAATTTCTTTCTTTAGTGTTTGTAGTTTTCCTTGCAAAGGTACTTAAGCTTTTTGATTGAATTCATTCTAAAATATTTGTTTTTGAAGTTATTGTGTATGTGAAAGTGTTCCTGATTTCTTTCTCACCCGATTTGTTATCACACTATAGGAAAGGAATTTTTTATGCATTTTGTTCTTGTGTCTGGCAACTTTACTGAATGTATTTATCAGTGTTAAAAGTCTTCTGGTGGAGTTTGAAGGGGCTTCTAGATACAGGATCATGTCATCAGCAAATAGATAATATGAATTATTTCTTACCTATTTGTATAGTCTCAGTTTCCTTGTCTTGTGTCATGTCTCCTGAAATAGATTCAAGACACATGTGGAATAGTAGATGTACGAGTGTCCATTCTTACCATGTTCCTGATTTTAGAGAAAATCTTTATTTTTTTCCATTCAGTACGATGTAGGCATTGGGTTTTTCATACATTTTCTTTAAATTGTGGAGGTAAATATCTTGTATTCCTTTCACTGTTGTGGTAAGTTTTTTCCACATATTCAACATTAATGAATACTAGATTTGTTGAATGCTTTTTCTTCATTTATGAGGTGATTATGTAATAATTGTCCTTAATTCCACTTATGTGGTGGATTATACTTATTGTTTTGTGTGTAGTACCAAACCTGCATAACCGGGGTAAAACTTATTCATGGTGGCCCTAATGTGTTTTTACATGTGAAACGGTCATATTTTATTTTATTGGGGGATTTTGCATGTATGTTTACTAAGTACATTCTTCTGAAGTTTTTTTTTTTTCTTGATGTGTCTTTGTCTGGTTTGGGGGCCAGGGTGATACTGGCTCTATAGAATGAACTGGTAGTGTTTCTTCTCTTTCTATTTATGGAACAGTTTGAGGAGGATTGGATTATTTTAACTTTAAGGACTGGTAGAACTACTGTGGGAATCCATCCTGTTGAGCAGTTTGTCTTTTAAAAGGCTGTTGTTCTCTGCTTCAATCTCATTGCTTGATATTAGTCTACTTAGGTTTTCTGTATCTTTCCAGCTCAATTTAAGAAGGTCGTATTTGTCTAGGAATGTTTCCATGTCTTCAGTATTTTCCAACTTCTTAGAGTATAAGTTTTCAAAATAGTTTCTGATGATCTTCTGGATTTCAGTAGTGTCTGTAGTAATATTTCCTTTTTTATGTTAGATTTTGTAATTGAGCCATTCCTTCTTGTTTTTAGTTAGTTGGGCTAAAAGTATATAATTTTTATTTGTCCTATCAAAAATCAATTCTTTCATTAACATTTTATGTTGTTGTTGTTGTCGTTTATCTTAATTTCATAGATTTTTGTCTCTCCTTTCAATTATTTCCTGTATTCTACTAAATTTTGGTGTTGATTTGGTCTTTTTTTATGTCCCAGAGATGTAAAGTTAGATTACTTATTTGGTGTCTTTCTATTCTTTTAAGGTATGAACTCAATGCCATAAATTTTCCTCTTAGAACTGTATTTATATTCTCAGAAACTTTAATATTTTGAATCACTATTCTCATTTAATTTTCAGTATTTTCTAATTTCTCCCCTGATTTTTTCTGCTAGCCATTTATCATTCAAAAGCATATTATTTAATCTCCAAATCTTTGCATAGTTTCTGATTTTTAATCTATCATTGATTTTAATTGTATTACATTAAAATTAGCATATGTAAATATAACACAGTGAATCTTATCACCATGTACATACACAAGACAGCAATTTTTAAAGACTTTAATTAAGTAGTAGAAAGATCAGTGGATGGGACAGGGGGACAAGTAGGGGAAGTACTGGTGACTGAATTAGAACAAAATATATTCTGTTCTTTTATAATTATATCAAAATAAACTCTCATCATGCATAACTAAAAGGAATGTGCTCAAACAAAATTTTTGATAATCCTTATGAAAAACAAGACAACTAAAGGAATGCACATGCTTTTCAATAAAAGAGTAGGAAAAAAAATTCCAAAGTTTTGGAATGAAATTGAAATTCAAATGCAACCCTGAATAGGAAAGTTTTTAAAAAAATCCTCTTTAAAATAAAAATGCCTAACCAACAGAATAAAGATATACTTTTAAAATCCAAAATAAAAGCACATGTCACATTTACAGGCAAGCTAATCAACTGATTTTCTAGGCCAGGCAATAAAAACCAAGGGGAATTGGAGAAATTCCGAACAAAAAGAGGTATTTAACAAGAAATTCATGCCCAGGAAAACTACCTATCAGACTTGGAGATGAAATCAATCTTTTTGATGACAAGAAGAAATAAAAACAATTCACAGTGATTAAGCATGCATTACAAAATTATATATTGAAATATTTCATCCCAAATAAATGAAAAATAGACATCAGAGCCATCCTAGGGTTCAATCCTACTAGAAGAATAGCAATTGTAAGAAGAAACAAATCTGAATTAATTATTATTAATAAATCAAAAAGGCAAAAAAACAAATCACCTCTCTATAATAATACTGAATATAAATGGTCTAAGCATTACAGTCAAAGACTTAGATTGGCATATTGGTTCTACAAACAAACAAACAACAACCAAAAGCCACCAAGAATATTTTAAAAAGCTGTGAAGACAAAAACCGTCAAGTTGAAGAATAACCCATGTGTGTTGTTGTCTGTATAAAAGAGGGATTGCTAGCATGGGTCACAGCATGACTGGGGTCATTCTACCCAAGAGCTGGCCACAGCAGTGAGGACATGTGTGCCTTCACACTATATCCTGCCCCTGAGATTTTTCTGACTAATAAGGTTCAGCATTTTTCTTGGCATCCTTACATAATAGCTTGAATTGTATTTAATGTCACTTATCAATAATGATTATTGATTGGAATATCATTCTCCATCAACAGATTTTTCAGGTGTAAGAATGAATAGAAATGTTTTTCAGAAGATTAAAATTATCTCATGAGGGGTTCAGGGGACAGAGGAGGGAAGAGAAAGGAGAGGTACCCGGGAACAACACTGACCAAAATATGTTGTTATATTATATGAATGAATGAAAATACACTATTATGTAAAATTAAAATGTGTCAGTGAAAAAAAATAAACAACAACTAAAAAAATTTGGGGTATATAAAACCTGATATGCAATATAACCTTAATTACTGAATATTTTACAAAAAGCTGTAATAAAAAAAGCTTTCAATTACTACATAATGGAAAAAACTTTATTATTTAATGGTAGTTTTCACAATAAAGAAACGATTTGAGCATACAGAATACCTAAAATTAGGTAATAAATACAACATATGAGATACTCAAATTTTTACTCATGGTTTTATTAGGCTCATTTTATTGTAATTTTGCATTATAAAGCAAATAGAAAAGAAATCATTATATTCAGAGACATTACTATGTGCCATTACTGTGCATATATTGAATAACAATACATGAAATACAGATTTCAGAAACTACCAGGTATTGAGCAACATTGTGGCGATCTGAATGAAGACCTTTCTTCCTTGCCACACCACAGCAGCCCTTGACTGAGGCCCTCTTTTGTCATTACTGATGTGACCTCTGTTGTCCACATCTCAGGGACACCCTCATCAAGAGAAGCAAATCATTACCCTCAACACACAGGAGGCTGTCCCTGGCTGCTCCTTATTCTCCACAGAGGTCTCCATGGTGTGAAGAGGAGAGGAGTGATAAAAACATTCATTTCAAAAATACTCAAAGAATTTCCTCAGAAAAATGACATTGTGGTGGATGACTTCAGGACACACTGCTCAGCAAGGCAGTGAGTGAGTAAGTGTGCTGAGGCCATAAGAGGTATGAGCCTATTTATTTGTTATTTTTATGTATTACCTGGGAGAACTTTGCTTCAGAAATGGACTTGAAGTTGACTTTGAGGTCAAGAGCTCTACTTTTAATAGCGCTGTGTAGTGGAAATCCTGGGCATGAAACACAGAAAAGAGAAAGTGATTTTGATCTAATTGATAAATCCATTGTCAGGAAGGGAAGGGAGGTGAGGTAACAGAAGGGGCAGCACATGACACCTGGGAGGATGCTTCTGACTGCAAGTGAAGCTGGAGACTGACTAGACCCCCAGAGCCCAAGTTCACAGTAAGGAGGTGATGTCCCATTTCTCACTTGGATTTTCTTTTACTTGGTTCTTGCTTTAAGTTTGTTTGGCTTTTCCATAGTGATAATTGATTACATAACACCATTTGTAATCTTTTAAAAATATATATTAGTTGTGGTTGGACACAATACCTTTATTCATTTATTTTTTTATTGTTCCTGAGGATGGAACCCAGCTCCTAGCACGTGCTAGGGGAGTACTCTACTGTTGAGCCACAACTCAACAGTAATCTTAATGCTGTTTTCCTCTTGCTAAATTTCCTTCTATGGCTTCATGGTATTCCAATTAACTACCTTGAAACTACTATTGTTGATTTTATGTGAAATTTAATATGTTCGTGGGTGTATGAGGTAATTGACAATAGTTAGAATTACCAATGGATGGAACATTGACCAGCTTTTTAAAAGTAAAGGGCACATGAAAATGATACAGGTAAATTTGTGATTTGCACTTGGGTTAAATTTTATCAGGATTTTGTCTGTAAAGCCGATATGTGTCAATTGTAATGCTTTGTGCTTTCAACTTTTGCACCTTGCCTGTTTTATCCTTTGGTGCAACAACAGAATATATTAAGAAGTAATAGTAATATGTATACTAGATACCATTAAGATTTCTTTTTCAGAATTAAATTGTCACACATTTCAGAAATAATATGGCAATTATTTTATTGTACAAGCTGTGTGGTTGACAGCATAGGGATATACATGATGATAATTACATCAATGCTCTGATCTAGTCAGTCATGGAAATTCTAAGTGTTACAGCTACATGTGCAAGATATTCATAAATATTTTCAGAGACACAGAGTGTATAATTCATCCAGCTCCTCTGTGTTCCACTTCCAAGGTACACACTCCAGTATTACATTCACCAAACATGTGGACATTCCTTTTAAATGAAGGGCTAGAATTAGATTAAATTAAAGCTAAACACATTCTCCAGTGAGGTTGTAAAATAAAGCAGAATAAGCCATACTTCATTCCAAAAGAAAATTCAAAGGATATGTTCTCAAAATTAGTTTTTATCTATCCATGAAAAAAACTTGTATATCTATTTACTATTTACCTATTATTGGTGCTTCAACATTCTGGAAAATCATGGGGCTATGTAACTTTGGAACACAGAAACATTCACTGGTGTCCTGGAGCTTTGTGCCCTCTGTAAAATATGATTCTCCATCTTTATACTTTCTGAATGACTAAAAATGCACATTATTTAAATCTTTCATCACATAGGTTTTCTATGTCTGTCTACCCTTTGTAACAATCGTTAGATGATATTTAGAACTATTACTGTATGGAAAGCTGTGGACACACATGAAGGGAGAAACTTCTCACAGAATCCCTGCAGGGACTCTTTTGGACTATCTGTGTCCAGAAACCAGGGGACACTTTGTAGTGCAGTCTTCTAGAGTTTCCAGGACAGTCAGCACATAGTGCTGTGAACTGTAAATATCTGAGGTAATGCAAAATGGTTCTTCTGCATTTACAGATGCATCTGCAACCAGCTTCTTTAAGGACTGACTCTAGCTCAATGGGATCCATAATCTAAATCTTCCCAGTAAAATAGACCTGGCTCCTGGTTTACTCTGTAATATCCCATTCATTTAGAAACAGGCAGCCCTTAGTGGGATTAATTCATATTTATCCCCTTCTGGGGACAATTGGTTATTGGGAATACCACAAATTATCATGTAGATCCCTTAAATCCTTTAAAGATATTTATGATGGTTTCAAGTCTAGTGAAAGGAGAGTAAAGCAGGTGATACAGGAAGCAGGAGGATGCTGAGATGAGTCCCTTTTCCACACTAGGATATCACCATTTGGGCTTAAGGAAGTCTTTCATATTCTTTCTCCACAATTTGTTAATTGAATACCATTTCTATTTTAATAAATTTTGTTTCCTTTTCTTTTGTAACGTTTTATGGTTGATTAAAAACTGAGCATCTCAGGTTTGTTTTTTTTTTTTTTTTGGTTCATTACCTAAACAAAATGTCTACACTATAAGATATACCTGGAAG
>NW_027510990.1:0-29286 GCF_048772815.1 Callospermophilus lateralis | reverse complement strand
CTTTTGTTTGCAGTAACAGTGTGAATTTTTTAGGTTTCAATCTGTTTTCTCCTATATTTGACAGATGCAGTTAGAACTCTAAATCAAACACGGTTTGTGCTAGCTTCTTGAAACTTGACACAATACAGTAGTTCTACGTTCTATCTTTAAGGTTTGTTTCCTCTTGATGTAGCCTCAAGCAGATACTGGTGAATGACACATTCAATGAAAGGCGTTGTTAGGCTGCCAAAACACTAGATTCTCCTGAAATCTCAACATAAATTTTTGCTCCGACCTTCATGATACTTTCAAGTAATGAGCAGTACACCAATCAAACTTGGATGCCCAAGTTTCATTCTCCTAGGTTGAAGAATTCGTTTGCAGTAACAGTTTGAATTTTAGGTTTCACTCTGTTTTCTACTATATTGACAGTTGCGTTCGAACTCTAAATCAAACACGGTTTGTGCTAGCTTCTTGAAACTTGACACAATACATTAGTTCTACGTTCTATCTCTAAGGTTTGTTTCCTCTTGATGTTGCCTAAAGCAGGGACTGGCGAATAACACTTATATTGAAAGGGGTTGCCAAACTTCTAAAACACTAGAGTCTCCGGAAATCTCAACATAAATTTTTGCTTCCGAACTTCATGACACTTTCAAGTAATGAGCTGTACACCAATCAAACTTGGATGCCCAAGTTTCGTTCTTTTACGTTGAAGAATTCGTTTGCAGTAACAGTTTGAATTTTTAGGTTCCACTCTGTTTTCTCCAATATTGACAGATGCATTTCGAACTCTATATTAAACACGGTTTGTACTAGCTTCATGAAACTTGACACAATACATTAGGTCTACGTTCTATCTCTAAGGTTTGTTTCCTCTTGATGTTGCCTAAAGCAGGGACTGGCGAATAACACTTATATTGAAAGGGGTTGCCAAACTTTCCCAAAACACTATAGTCTCCTGAAATCTCAACATATATTTTTTCATCCCTATCTTCATGATACTTTCAAGTAATGATCAGTACACCCTATCCCACTTGGATGCTCAAGTTTCGTTCTTTTACGTTGAAGCATTCGTTTGCAGTAACAGTTTGAATTTTTAGGTTTCACTCTGTTTTCTCCTATAATAACAGATGCAGTTAGAACTCTAAATCAAACACGGTTTGTGCTAGCTTCTTGAAACTTGACACACTACAGTAGTTCTACGTTGTATCTCTAAGCTTTGATTCCTCTTGATGTAGCCTTAAGCAGATACTGGTGAATGACATATTCAATGAAAGGCGTTGTTAGGCTGCCAAAACAACTAGAGTCTCCTGAAATCTCAACAATAAATTTTGCTTCCGAACTTCTTGATACTTTCAAGTAATGAGCAGTACACCAATCAAACTTGGATGCCCAAGTTTCATTCCTTTACGTTGAAGAATTCCTTTGCAGTAACAGTTTGAATTTTTAGGTTCCACTCTGTTTTCTCCTATATTGACAGATGCCGTTCGAACTCTAAATCAATCATGGTTTGTGCTAGCTTCTTGAAACTTGACACAATACATTAGTTCTACGTTCTATCTCTAAGGTTTGTTTCCTCTTGATGTAGCCTAAAGCAGGTACTGGCGAAAAACACTTATATTGAAAGGGGTTGCCAATCTTCCAAAACACTAGAGTCTCCTGAAATCACAACATATATTTTTTCATCCAAACTTTATGATACTTTCAAGTAATGATCAGTACACCAATCCCACTTGGATGCTCAAGTTTTTTCTTTTACGTTGAAGCTTCGTTTGCAGTAACAGTGTGAATTTTAAGTTTCACTGTTTTCTCCTATATTGACAGATGCAGTTAGAACTCTAAATCAAACATGGTTTGTGCTAGCTTCTTGAAACTTGACACAATACAGTAGTTCTACGTTCTATCTCTAAGGTTTGTTTCCTCTTGATGTAGCCTTAAGCAGATACTGGTGAATGACACATTCAATGAAAGGCGTTGTTAGGATGCCAAAACACTAGAGTCTCCTGAAATCTCAACATAAATTTTTGCTTCCGACCTTCATGATACTTTCAAGTAATGAGCAGTACACCAATCAAACTTGGATGCCTAACTTTCGTTCTCCTAGGTTGAAGCATTCGTTTGCATTAACAGTTTGAATTTTAGGTTTCACTCTGTTTTCTTATATATTGACAGATGCGTTCGAACTCTAAATCAAACACGGTTTGTGCTAGCTTCTTGAAACTTGACACAATACATTAGTTCTACGTTCAATCTCAAAGCTTTGTTTCCTCTTGATGTTGCCTAAAGCAGGGACTGGCGAATAACACTTATATTGAAAGGGGTTGCCAAACTTCCAAAACACTAGAGTCTCCTGAAATCTCGACATATATTTTTTCATCCAATCTTCATGATACTTTCAAGCAATGATCAGCACAACAATCAAACTTGGATGCCCAAGTTTCGTTCTCCTAGGTTGAAGCATTCGTTTGCAGTAACAGTGTGAATTTTTGGGTTTCAATCTGTTCTCTCCTATATTGACAGATGCAGTAATAACCCTAAATCAAACACGGTTTGTGCTAGATTCTTGAACTTGACACAATAATGTAGTTCTACGATCTATCTCTAAGGTTTGTTTCCTCTTGATGTAGCCTAAAGCAGGACTGGTGAATGACACATTCAATGAAAGGCATTGTTAAGCTCCCAAAACACTAGAGTCTCCTGAAATCTCAACATATATTTTTTCATCCAATCTTCATGATACTTTCAAGTAATTATCAGTACACCAATCCCACTTGGATGCTCAAGAATCGTTCTTTACTATGAAGCATTCGTTTGCAGTAAGAGTTTGAATTTTTAGTTTTCACTCTGTTTTCTCCTATATTGACAGATGCCATTCGAACTCTAAATCAAACACGGTTTGTGCTAGCTTCTTGAAACTTGACACAATACATTAGTTCTACGTTCTATCTCTAAGGTTTGTTTCCTCTTGATGTTGCCTAAAGCAGGACTGGCGAATAACACTTATATTGAAAGGGGTTGCCAAACTTCCAAAACACTAGAGTCTCCTGAAATCTCGACATATATTTTTTCATCCAATCTTCATGATACTTTCAAGCAATGATCAGCACAACAATCAAACTTGGATGCCCAAGTTTCGTTCTCCTAGGTTGAAGCATTTGTTTGCAGTAACAGTGTGAATTTTTAGGTTTCAATCTGTTTTCTCCTATATTGACAGATGCAGTTAGAACTCTAAATCAAACACGGTTTGTGCTAGCTTCTTGAAACTTGACACAATACAGTAGTTCTACGTTCTATCTTTAAGGTTTGTTTCCTCTTGATGTAGCCTCAAGCAGATACTGGTGAATGACACATTCAATGAAAGGCGTTGTTAGGCTGCCAAAACACTAGATTCTCCTGAAATCTCAACATAAATTTTTGCTTCCGACCTTCATGATACTTTCAAGTAATGAGCAGTACACCAATCAAACTTGGATGCCCAAGTTTCATTCTCCTAGGTTGAAGAATTCGTTTGCAGTAACAGTTTGGAATTTTTAGGTTTCACTCTGTTTTCTACTATATTGACAGTTGCGTTCGAACTCTAAATCAAACACGGTTTGTGCTAGCTTCTTGAAACTTGACACAATACATTAGTTCTACGTTCTATCTCTAAGGTTTGTTTCCTCTTGATGTTGCCTAAAGCAGGGACTGGCGAATAACACTTATATTGAAAGGGGTTGCCAAACTTCTAAAACACTAGAGTCTCCGGAAATCTCAACATAAATTTTTTGCTTCCGAACTTCATGACACTTTCAAGTAATGAGCAGTACACCAATCAAACTTGGATGCCCAAGTTTCGTTCTTTTACGTTGAAGAATTCGTTTGCAGTAACAGTTTTGAATTTTTAGGTTCCACTCTGTTTTCTCCAATATTGACAGATGCATTTCGAACTCTATATTAAACACGGTTTGTACTAGCTTCATGAAACTTGACACAATACATTAGGTCTACGTTCTATCTCTAAGGTTTGTTTCCTCTTGATGTTGCCTAAAGCAGGGACTGGCGAATAACACTTATATTGAAAGGGGTTGCCAAACTTCCAAAACACTATAGTCTCCTGAAATCTCAACATATATTTTTTCATCCAATCTTCATGATACTTTCAAGTAATGATCAGTACACCCTATCCCACTTGGATGCTCAAGTTTCGTTCTTTTACGTTGAAGCATTCGTTTGCAGTAACAGTTTGAATTTTTAGGTTTCACTCTGTTTTCTCCTATATTAACAGATGCAGTTAGAACTCTAAATCAAACACGGTTTGTGCTAGCTTCTTGAAACTTGACACACTACAGTAGTTCTACGTTGTATCTCTAAGCTTTGATTCCTCTTGATGTAGCCTTAAGCAGATACTGGTGAATGACATATTCAATGAAAGGCGTTGTTAGGCTGCCAAAACACTAGAGTCTCCTGAAATCTCAACATAAATTTTTGCTTCCGAACTTCTTGATACTTTCAAGTAATGAGCAGTACACCAATCAAACTTGGATGCCCAAGTTTCATTCCTTTACGTTGAAGAATTCCTTTGCAGTAACAGTTTGAATTTTTTAGGTTCCACTCTGTTTTCTCCTATATTGACAGATGCCGTTCGAACTCTAAATCAATCATGGTTTGTGCTAGCTTCTTGAAACTTGACACAATACATTAGTTCTACGTTCTATCTCTAAGGTTTGTTTCCTCTTGATGTAGCCTAAAGCAGGTACTGGCGAAAAACACTTATATTGAAAGGGGTTGCCAATCTTCCAAAACACTAGAGTCTCCTGAAATCACAACATATTTTTTTCATCCAAACTTTATGATACTTTCAAGTAATGATCAGTACACCAATCCCACTTGGATGCTCAAGTTTTTTTCTTTTACGTTGAAGCTTTCGTTTGCAGTAACAGTGTGAATTTTAAGTTTCACTGTTTTCTCCTATATTGACAGATGCAGTTAGAACTCTAAATCAAACATGGTTTGTGCTAGCTTCTTGAAACTTGACACAATACAGTAGTTCTACGTTCTATCTCTAAGGTTTGTTTCCTCTTGATGTAGCCTTAAGCAGATACTGGTGAATGACACATTCAATGAAAGGCGTAGTTAGGATGCCAAAACACTAGAGTCTCCTGAAATCTCAACATAAATTTTTGCTTCCGACCTTCATGATACTTTCAAGTAATGAGCAGTACACCAATCAAACTTGGATGCCTAACTTTCGTTCTCCTAGGTTGAAGCATTCGTTTGCATTAACAGTTTGAATTTTTAGGTTTCACTCTGTTTTCTCCTATATTGACAGATGCCATTCGAACTCTAAATCAAACACGGTTTGTGCTAGCTTCTTGAAACTGACACAATACATTAGTTCTACGTTCTATCTCTAAGGTTTGTTTCCTCTTGATGTTGCCTAAAGCAGGGACTGGCGAATAACACTTATATTGAAAGGGGTTGCCAAACCTTCCAAAACACTAGAGTCTCCTGAAATCTCGACATATATTTTTTCATCCAATCTTCATGATACTTTCAAGCAATGATCAGCACAACAATCAAACTTGGATGCCCAAGTTTCGTTCTCCTAGGTTGAAGCATTTGTTTGCAGTAACAGTGTGAATTTTTAGGTTTCAATCTGTTTTCTCCTATATTGACAGATGCAGTTAGAACTCTAAATCAAACACGGTTTGTGCTAGCTTCTTGAAACTTGACACAATACAGTAGTTCTACGTTCTATCTTTAAGGTTTGTTTCCTCTTGATGTAGCCTCAAGCAGATACTGGTGAATGACACATTCAATGAAAGGCGTTGTTAGGCTGCCAAAACACTAGATTCTCCTGAAATCTCAACATAAATTTTTGCTTCCGACCTTCATGATACTTTCAAGTAATGAGCAGTACACCAATCAAACTTGGATGCCCAAGTTTCATTCTCCTAGGTTGAAGAATTCGTTTGCAGTAACAGTTTGAATTTTAGGTTTCACTCTGTTTTCTACTATATTGACAGTTGCGTTCGAACTCTAAATCAAACACGGTTTGTGCTAGCTTCTTGAAACTTGACACAATACATTAGTTCTACGTTCTATCTCTAAGGTTTGTTTCCTCTTGATGTTGCCTAAAGCAGGGACTGGCGAATAACACTTATATTGAAAGGGGTTGCCAAACTTCCAAAACACTAGAGTCTCCTGAAATCTCGACATATATTTTTCATCCAATCTTCATGATACTTTCAAGCAATGATCAGCACAACAATCAAACTTGGATGCCCAAGTTTCGTTCTCCTAGGTTGAAGCATTTGTTTGCAGTAACAGTGTGAATTTTTAGGTTTCAATCTGTTTTCTCCTATATTGACAGATGCAGTTAGAACTCTAAATCAAACACGGTTTGTGCTAGCTTCTTGAAACTTGACACAATACAGTAGTTCTACGTTCTATCTTTAAGGTTTGTTTCCTCTTGATGTAGCCTCAAGCAGATACTGGTGAATGACACATTCAATGAAAGGCGTTGTTAGGCTGCCAAAACACTAGATTCTCCTGAAATCTCAACATAAATTTTTGCTTCCGACCTTCATGATACTTTCAAGTAATGAGCAGTACACCAATCAAACTTGGATGCCCAAGTTTCATTCTCCTAGGTTGAAGAATTCGTTTGCAGTAACAGTTTGAATTTTTAGGTTTCACTCTGTTTTCTACTATATTGACAGTTGCGTTCGAACTCTAAATCAAACACGGTTTGTGCTAGCTTCTTGAAACTTGACACAATACATTAGTTCTACGTTCTATCTCTAAGGTTTGTTTCCTCTTGATGTTGCCTAAAGCAGGGACTGGCGAATAACACTTATATTGAAAGGGGTTGCCAAACTTCTAAAACACTAGAGTCTCCGGAAATCTCAACATAATTTTTGCTTCCGAACTTCATGACACTTTCAAGTAATGAGCAGTACACCAATCAAACTTGGATGCCCAAGTTTCGTTCTTTTACGTTGAAGAATTCGTTTGCAGTAACAGTTTGAATTTTTAGGTTCCACTCTGTTTTCTCCAATATTGACAGATGCATTCGAACTCTATATTAAACACGGTTTGTACTAGCTTCATGAAACTTGACACAATACATTAGGTCTACGTTCTATCTCTAAGGTTTGTTTCCTCTTGATGTTGCCTAAAGCAGGGACTGGCGAATAACACTTATATTGAAAGGGGTTGCCAAACTTCCAAAACACTATAGTCTCCTGAAATCTCAACATATATTTTTTCATCCAATCTTCATGATACTTTCAAGTAATGATCAGTACACCCTATCCCACTTGGATGCTCAAGTTTCGTTCTTTTACGTTGAAGCATTCGTTTGCAGTAACAGTTTGAATTTTTAGGTTTCACTCTGTTTTCTCCTATATTAACAGATGCAGTTAGAACTCTAAATCAAACACGGTTTGTGCTAGCTTCTTGAAACTTGACACACTACAGTAGTTCTACGTTGTATCTCTAAGCTTTGATTCCTCTTGATGTAGCCTTAAGCAGATACTGGTGAATGACATATTCAATGAAAGGCGTTGTTAGGCTGCCAAAACACTAGAGTCTCCTGAAATCTCAACATAAATTTTTGCTTCCGAACTTCTTGATACTTTCAAGTAATGAGCAGTACACCAATCAAACTTGGATGCCCAAGTTTCATTCCTTTACGTTGAAGAATTCCTTTGCAGTAACAGTTTGAATTTTTAGGTTCCACTCTGTTTTCTCCTATATTGACAGATGCCGTTCGAACTCTAAATCAATCATGGTTTGTGCTAGCTTCTTGAAACTTGACACAATACATTAGTTCTACGTTCTATCTCTAAGGTTTGTTTCCTCTTGATGTAGCCTAAAGCAGGTACTGGCGAAAAACACTTATATTGAAAGGGGTTGCCAATCTTCCAAAACACTAGAGTCTCCTGAAATCACAACATATATTTTTTCATCCAAACTTTATGATACTTTCAAGTAATGATCAGTACACCAATCCCACTTGGATGCTCAAGTTTTTTTCTTTTACGTTGAAGCTTTCGTTTGCAGTAACAGTGTGAATTTTAAGTTTCACTGTTTTCTCCTATATTGACAGATGCAGTTAGAACTCTAAATCAAACATGGTTTGTGCTAGCTTCTTGAAACTTGACACAATACAGTAGTTCTACGTTCTATCTCTAAGGTTTGTTTCCTCTTGATGTAGCCTTAAGCAGATACTGGTGAATGACACATTCAATGAAAGGCGTTGTTAGGATGCCAAAACACTAGAGTCTCCTGAAATCTCAACATAAATTTTTGCTTCCGACCTTCATGATACTTTCAAGTAATGAGCAGTACACCAATCAAACTTGGATGCCCAAGTTTCATTCTCCTAGGTTGAAGAATTCGTTTGCAGTAACAGTTTGAATTTTTAGGTTTCACTCTGTTTTCTACTATATTGACAGTTGCGTTCGAACTCTAAATCAAACACGGTTTGTGCTAGCTTCTTGAAACTTGACACAATACATTAGTTCTACGTTCTATCTCTAAGGTTTGTTTCCTCTTGATGTTGCCTAAAGCAGGGACTGGCGAATAACACTTATATTGAAAGGGGTTGCCAAACTTCTAAAACACTAGAGTCTCCGGAAATCTCAACATAAATTTTTGCTTCCGAACTTCATGACACTTTCAAGTAATGAGCAGTACACCAATCAAACTTGGATGCCCAAGTTTCGTTCTTTTACGTTGAAGAATTCGTTTGCAGTAACAGTTTGAATTTTTAGGTTCCACTCTGTTTTCTCCAATATTGACAGATGCATTTCGAACTCTATATTAAACACGGTTTGTACTAGCTTCATGAAACTTGACACAATACATTAGGTCTACGTTCTATCTCTAAGGTTTGTTTCCTCTTGATGTTGCCTAAAGCAGGGACTGGCGAATAACACTTATATTGAAAGGGGTTGCCAAACTTCCAAAACACTATAGTCTCCTGAAATCTCAACATATATTTTTTCATCCAATCTTCATGATACTTTCAAGTAATGATCAGTACACCCTATCCCACTTGGATGCTCAAGTTTCGTTCTTTTACGTTGAAGCATTCGTTTGCAGTAACAGTTTGAATTTTTAGGTTTCACTCTGTTTTCTCCTATATTAACAGATGCAGTTAGAACTCTAAATCAAACACGGTTTGTGCTAGCTTCTTGAAACTTGACACACTACAGTAGTTCTACGTTGTATCTCTAAGCTTTGATTCCTCTTGATGTAGCCTTAAGCAGATACTGGTGAATGACATATTCAATGAAAGGCGTTGTTAGGCTGCCAAAACACTAGAGTCTCCTGAAATCTCAACATAAATTTTTGCTTCCGAACTTCTTGATACTTTCAAGTAATGAGCAGTACACCAATCAAACTTGGATGCCCAAGTTTCATTCCTTTACGTTGAAGAATTCCTTTGCAGTAACAGTTTGAATTTTTAGGTTCCACTCTGTTTTCTCCTATATTGACAGATGCCGTTCGAACTCTAAATCAATCATGGTTTGTGCTAGCTTCTTGAAACTTGACACAATACATTAGTTCTACGTTCTATCTCTAAGGTTTGTTTCCTCTTGATGTAGCCTAAAGCAGGTACTGGCGAAAAACACTTATATTGAAAGGGGTTGCCAATCTTCCAAAACACTAGAGTCTCCTGAAATCACAACATATATTTTTTCATCCAAACTTTATGATACTTTCAAGTAATGATCAGTACACCAATCCCACTTGGATGCTCAAGTTTTTTTCTTTTACGTTGAAGCTTTCGTTTGCAGTAACAGTGTGAATTTTAAGTTTCACTGTTTTCTCCTATATTGACAGATGCAGTTAGAACTCTAAATCAAACATGGTTTGTGCTAGCTTCTTGAAACTTGACACAATACAGTAGTTCTACGTTCTATCTCTAAGGTTTGTTTCCTCTTGATGTAGCCTTAAGCAGATACTGGTGAATGACACATTCAATGAAAGGCGTTGTTAGGATGCCAAAACACTAGAGTCTCCTGAAATCTCAACATAAATTTTTGCTTCCGACCTTCATGATACTTTCAAGTAATGAGCAGTACACCAATCAAACTTGGATGCCTAACTTTCGTTCTCCTAGGTTGAAGCATTCGTTTGCAGTAACAGTTTGAATTTTTAGTTTTCACTCTGTTTTCTCCTATATTGACAGATGCCATTCGAACTCTAAATCAAACACGGTTTGTGCTAGCTTCTTGAAACTTGACACAATACATTAGTTCTACGTTCTATCTCTAAGGTTTGTTTCCTCTTGATGTTGCCTAAAGCAGGGACTGGCGAATAACACTTATATTGAAAGGGGTTGCCAAACTTCCAAAACACTAGAGTCTCCTGAAATCTCGACATATATTTTTTCATCCAATCTTCATGATACTTTCAAGCAATGATCAGCACAACAATCAAACTTGGATGCCCAAGTTTCGTTCTCCTAGGTTGAAGCATTTGTTTGCAGTAACAGTGTGAATTTTTAGGTTTCAATCTGTTTTCTCCTATATTGACAGATGCAGTTAGAACTCTAAATCAAACACGGTTTGTGCTAGCTTCTTGAAACTTGACACAATACAGTAGTTCTACGTTCTATCTTTAAGGTTTGTTTCCTCTTGATGTAGCCTCAAGCAGATACTGGTGAATGACACATTCAATGAAAGGCGTTGTTAGGCTGCCAAAACACTAGATTCTCCTGAAATCTCAACATAAATTTTTGCTTCCGACCTTCATGATACTTTCAAGTAATGAGCAGTACACCAATCAAACTTGGATGCCCAAGTTTCATTCTCCTAGGTTGAAGAATTCGTTTGCAGTAACAGTTTGAATTTTTAGGTTTCACTCTGTTTTCTACTATATTGACAGTTGCGTTCGAACTCTAAATCAAACACGGTTTGTGCTAGCTTCTTGAAACTTGACACAATACATTAGTTCTACGTTCTATCTCTAAGGTTTGTTTCCTCTTGATGTTGCCTAAAGCAGGGACTGGCGAATAACACTTATATTGAAAGGGGTTGCCAAACTTCTAAAACACTAGAGTCTCCGGAAATCTCAACATAAATTTTTGCTTCCGAACTTCATGACACTTTCAAGTAATGAGCAGTACACCAATCAAACTTGGATGCCCAAGTTTCGTTCTTTTACGTTGAAGAATTCGTTTGCAGTAACAGTTTGAATTTTTAGGTTCCACTCTGTTTTCTCCAATATTGACAGATGCATTTCGAACTCTATATTAAACACGGTTTGTACTAGCTTCATGAAACTTGACACAATACATTAGGTCTACGTTCTATCTCTAAGGTTTGTTTCCTCTTGATGTTGCCTAAAGCAGGGACTGGCGAATAACACTTATATTGAAAGGGGTTGCCAAACTTCCAAAACACTATAGTCTCCTGAAATCTCAACATATATTTTTTCATCCAATCTTCATGATACTTTCAAGTAATGATCAGTACACCCTATCCCACTTGGATGCTCAAGTTTCGTTCTTTTACGTTGAAGCATTCGTTTGCAGTAACAGTTTGAATTTTTAGGTTTCACTCTGTTTTCTCCTATATTAACAGATGCAGTTAGAACTCTAAATCAAACACGGTTTGTGCTAGCTTCTTGAAACTTGACACACTACAGTAGTTCTACGTTGTATATCTAAGCTTTGATTCCTCTTGATGTAGCCTTAAGCAGATACTGGTGAATGACATATTCAATGAAAGGCGTTGTTAGGCTGCCAAAACACTAGAGTCTCCTGAAATCTCAACATAAATTTTTGCTTCCGAACTTCTTGATACTTTCAAGTAATGAGCAGTACACCAATCAAACTTGGATGCCCAAGTTTCATTCCTTTACGTTGAAGAATTCCTTTGCAGTAACAGTTTGAATTTTTAGGTTCCACTCTGTTTTCTCCTATATTGACAGATGCCGTTCGAACTCTAGATCAATCATGGTTTGTGCTAGCTTCTTGAAACTTGACACAATACATTAGTTCTACGTTCTATCTCTAAGGTTTGTTTCCTCTTGATGTAGCCTAAAGCAGGTACTGGCGAAAAACACTTATATTGAAAGGGGTTGCCAATCTTCCAAAACACTAGAGTCTCCTGAAATCACAACATATATTTTTTCATCCAAACTTTATGATACTTTCAAGTAATGATCAGTACACCAATCCCACTTGGATGCTCAAGTTTTTTTCTTTTACGTTGAAGCTTTCGTTTGCAGTAACAGTGTGAATTTTAAGTTTCACTGTTTTCTCCTATATTGACAGATGCAGTTAGAACTCTAAATCAAACATGGTTTGTGCTAGCTTCTTGAAACTTGACACAATACAGTAGTTCTACGTTCTATCTCTAAGGTTTGTTTCCTCTTGATGTAGCCTTAAGCAGATACTGGTGAATGACACATTCAATGAAAGGCGTTGTTAGGATGCCAAAACACTAGAGTCTCCTGAAATCTCAACATAAATTTTTGCTTCCGACCTTCATGATACTTTCAAGTAATGAGCAGTACACCAATCAAACTTGGATGCCTAACTTTCGTTCTCCTAGGTTGAAGCATTCGTTTGCATTAACAGTTTGAATTTTTAGGTTTCACTCTGTTTTCTTATATATTGACAGATGCGTTCGAACTCTAAATCAAACACGGTTTGTGCTAGCTTCTTGAAACTTGACACAATACATTAGTTCTACGTTCAATCTCAAAGCTTTGTTTCCTCTTGATGTTGCCTAAAGCAGGGACTGGCGAATAACACTTATATTGAAAGGGGTTGCCAAACTTCCAAAACACTAGAGTCTCCTGAAATCTCGACATATATTTTTTCATCCAATCTTCATGATACTTTCAAGCAATGATCAGCACAACAATCAAACTTGGATGCCCAAGTTTCGTTCTCCTAGGTTGAAGCATTCGTTTGCAGTAACAGTGTGAATTTTTGGGTTTCAATCTGTTCTCTCCTATATTGACAGATGCAGTAATAACCCTAAATCAAACACGGTTTGTGCTAGATTCTTGAAACTTGACACAATAATGTAGTTCTACGATCTATCTCTAAGGTTTGTTTCCTCTTGATGTAGCCTAAAGCAGGGACTGGTGAATGACACATTCAATGAAAGGCATTGTTAAGCTCCCAAAACACTAGAGTCTCCTGAAATCTCAACATATATTTTTTCATCCAATCTTCATGATACTTTCAAGTAATTATCAGTACACCAATCCCACTTGGATGCTCAAGAATCGTTCTTTTACTATGAAGCATTCGTTTGCAGTAAGAGTTTGAATTTTTAGGTTTCACTCTGTTTTATACTATATTGTCAGATGCGTTCGAACTCTAAATCAATCACGGTTTGTGCTAGCTTCTTGAAACTTGACACAATACATTAGTTCTACGTTCTATCTCAAAGGTTTGTTTCCTCTAGATGTAGCCTAAAGCAGGTACTGGCGAAAAACACTTATATTGAAATTGGTTTGCCAAACTTCCAAAACACTAGAGTCTCCTCAAATCTCAACATATATTTTTTCATCCAATCTTCATGATACTTTCAAGTAATGATCAGTACACCAATCCCACTTGATGCTCAACTTTCATTCTTTTACTTTGAAGCATTCGTTTGCAGTAACAGTTTGAATTTTTAGCTTTCACTCTGTTTTCTACTATATTGACAGATGCGTTCGAACTCTAAATCAAACACCGTTTGTTCTAGCTTCTTGAAACTTGACACAATACATTAGTTCTACATTCTATCTCTAAGGTTTGTTTCCTCCTCATGTTGCCTAAAGCAGGGACTGGCGAATAACACTTATATTGAAAGGGGTTGCCAAACTTCCAAAACACTAGAGTCTCCCGAAATCTCAACATATATTTTTTCATCCAATCTTCATGATACTTTCAAGTAATGATCAGTACACCAATCCCACTTGGATGCTCAAGTTTCGTTCTTTTATGTTGAAGCATTCGTTTGCAGTAACAGTTTGAATTTTTAGGTTTCACTCTGTTTTCTGCTGTATTGACAGATGCAGTTAGAACTCTAAATCAAACACGGATTGTGCTAGCTTCTTGAAACTTGACACAATAATGTAGTTCTACGTTCTATCTCTAAGGTTTGTTTCCTCTTCATGTAGCCTTAAGCAGATACTGGTGAATGACACATTCAATGAAAGGCGATGTTAGGCTGCCAAAACACTAGAGTCTCCGGAAATCTCAACATAAATTTTTGCTTCCGACCTTCATGACATTTCAAGTAATGAGCAGTACAATAATCAATCTTGGATGCCCAACTTTCGTTCTCCTAGGTTGAAGCATTCGTTTGCAGTAACAGTTTGAATTTTTAGGTTTCACTCTGTTTTCTCCTATATTTACAGATGTCTTTCGAACTCTAAATCAAACACGGTTTGTGCAAGCTTCTTGAAACTTGACACAATACATTAGTTCTACGTTCTATCTCTAAGGTTTGTTTCCTCTTGATGTTGCCTAAAGCAGGGACTGGCGAATAACACTTATATTGAAAGGGGTTGCCAAACTTTCAAAAAACTAGAGTCTCCTGAAATCTCAACATATATTTTTTCATCCAATCTTCATGATACTTTCAAGTAATGATCAGTACACCAATCCCACTTGGATGCTCAAGTTTCGTTCTTTTACGTTGAAGCATTCGTTTGCAGTAACAGTGTGAATTTTTAGGTTTCACTCTGTTTTCTCCTCTATTGACAGATGCAGTTAGAACTCTAAATCAAACACGGTTTGTGCTAGCTTCTTGACACTTGACACAATACAGTAGTTCTACGTTCTATCTGTAAGGTTTGTTTCCTCTTGATGTAGCCTCAAGCAGATACTGGTGAATGACACATTCAATGAAAGGCGTTGTTAGGCTGCCAAAACACTAGAGTCTCCTGACATCTCAACATGAATTTTTGCTTCCGACCTTCATGATACTTTCAAGTAATGAGCAGTACACCAATCAAACTTGGATGCCCAAGTTTCGATCTTTTACCTTGAAGCATTCGTTTGCAGTAACAGTTTGAATTTTTAGGTTCCACTCTGTTTTCTCCAATATTCACAGATGCATTTCGAACTCTATATTAAACACGGTTTGTACTAGCTTCATGAAACTTGACACAATACATTAGTTCTACGTTCTATCTCTAAGGTTTGTTTTCTCTTGATGTTGCCTAAAGCAGGGACTGGCGAATAACACTTATATTGAAAGGGGTTGCCAAACTTCCAAAACACTATAGTCTCCTGAAATCTCAACTTATATTTTTTCATCCAATCTTCATGATACTTTCAAGTAATGATCAGTACACCCTATCCCACTTGGATGCTCATGTTTCGTTCTTTTACGTTGAAGCATTCGTTTGCAGTAACAGTTTGAATTATTAGGTTTCAATCTGTTTTCTCCTGTATTGACAGATGCAGTTAGAACTCTAAATCAAACACGGTTTGTGCTAGCTTCTTGAAACTTGATACACTACAGTAGTTCTACGTTCTATCTCTAAGCTTTGTTTCCTCTTGATGTAGCATAAAGCAGGTACTGGCGAAAAACACTTATATTGAAATTGGTTGCCAAACTTCCAAAACACTAGAGTCTCCTGAAATCGCAGCATATATTTTTTCATCCAATCTTCATGATACTTTCAAGTAATGATCAGTACACCAATCCTACTTGGATGCTCAAGTTTCGTTCTTATACGTTGAAGCATTCGTTTGCAGTAACAGTTTGAATTTTTAGGTTTCACTCTGTTTTCTCCTATATTGACAGATGCAGTTAGAACTCTAAATCAAACACGGTTTGTGCTAGCTTCTTGAAACTTGACACAATACAGTAGTTCTATGTTCTATCTCTCAGCTTTGTTTCCTCTTGATGTAGCCTTAAGCAGATACTGGTGAATGACACATTCTTTGAAAGGCGTTGTTAGGCTGCCAAAACTCTAGAGTCTCCGGAAATGTCAACATAAATTTTTGCTTCTGACCTTCATGATACTTTCAAGTAATGAGCAGTACACCAATCCCACTTGGATTCTCAAGTTTCGTTCTTTTACGTTGAAGAATTCGTTTGCAGTAACAGTTTGAATTTTTAGGTTTCACTCTGTTTTCTCCTATATTGACAGATGCCGTCGAACTCTAAATCAATCACGGTATGTGCTAGCTTCTTAAAACTTGACACAATACATTAGTTCTACCTTCTATCTCTAAGGTTTGTTTCCTCTTAATGTAGCCTAAAGCAGGTACTGGCGAAAAACACTTATATTGAAAGGTGTTGCCAAACTCCCAAAACACTAGAGTCCCCTGAAATCTCAACATATATTTTTTCATCCAATCTTTATGATACTTTCAAGTAATGATCAGTATACCAATCCCACTTGGATGCTCAAGTTTCATTCTTTTATGTTGAAGCATTCGTTTGTAGTAACAGTTTGAATTTTTAGGTATCACTCTGTTTTCTCCTATATTGACAGATGCAGTTAGAACTCTAAATCAAAAACGGTTTGTGCTAGCTTCTTGAAACTTGACACAATACAGTAGTTCTACGTTCTTTCTCTAAGGTTTGTTTCCTCTTGATGTAGCCTCAAGCAGGTACTGGCGAAAAAAACTTATATTGAAAGGGGTTGCTTAACTCCCAAAACACTAGAGTCTCCTGAAATCTCAACATATATTTTTTCATCCAATCTTCATGATACTTTCAAGCAATGATCAGTACACCAATCAAACTTGGATGCCCAATTTTCGTTCTCCTAGGTTGAAGCATTCGTTTGCAGTAACAGTGTGAATTTTTAGGTTTCACTCTGTTTTCTCCTATATTGACAGATGCATTTGGAACTCTAAATCAAACACGGTTTGTGCTAGCTTCTTGAAACTTGGCACAATACATTAGTTCTACGTTCTATCTCTAAGGTTTGTTTCCTCTTGATATAGCCTATAGCATGGACTGGTGAATGACACATTCAATGAGAGGAGTTGTTAAGCTGCCAAAACACTAGAGTCTCCTGAAATCTCAACTTAAATTTTTGTTTCCGACCTTCTTGATACTTTCAAGTAATGAGCAGTACACCAATCAAACTTGGATGCCCAAGTTTCGTTCTCCTAGGTTGAAGAATTCGTTTACAGTAACAGTTTGAATTTTTAGGTTCCACTCTGTTTTCTCCTATATTAACAGATGCCGTTCGAACTCTAAATCAAACACGGTTTGTGCTAGCTTCTTGAAACTTGACACAATACATTAGTTCTACGTTCTATCTCTAAGGTTTGTTTCCTCTTAATGTAGCCTAAAGCAGGTACTGGCGGAAAACACTTATATTGAAAGGGGTTGCCAAAATCCCAAAACACTAGAGTCTCCTGAATCTCAACATACATTTTTTCATCCAATCTTCATGATACTTTCAAGTAATGATCAGTATACCAATCCCACTTGGATGCTCAAGTTTCATTCTTTTATGTTGAAGCATTCGTTTGTAGTAACAGTTTGAATTTTTAGGTATCACTCTTTTTTCTCCTATATATACAGATGCAGTTAGAACTCTAAATCAAAAACGGTTTGTGCTAGCTTCTTGAAACTTGACACAATACAGTAGTTCTACGTTCTATCTCTAAGGTTTGTTTCCTCTTGATGTAGCCTTAAGCAGACACTGGTGAGTGACACATTCAATGAAAGGCGTTGTTAGGCTGCCAAAACCCTAGAGTCTCCTGAAATCTCAACATAAATTTTTGCTTCCGACCTTCATGACACTTTCAAGTAATGAGCAGTAAAGCAATCAAACTTGGATGCCCAAATTTCGTTCTTTTACGTTGAAGCATTCGTTTGCAGTAACAATTTGAATTTTTAGCTTTCACTCTGTTTTCTCGTATATTGACAGATGCAGTTCGAACTATATCAAACACGGTTTGTGCTAGCTTCTTGAAACTTGACACTATACATTAGTTCTACGTTGTATCTCTAAGGTTTGTTTCCTCTTGATGCAGCCTAAAGCAGGGACTGGCGAATAACACTTATAATGAAAGGATTTGCCAAACTTCCAAAACACTAAAGTCTCCTGAAATCTCAACATATATTTTTTCATCCAATCTTCATGATACTTTCAAGTAATGATCACTACACCAATCCCACTTGGATGCTCAAGTTTCGTTCTTTTACGTTGAAGCATTCGTTTGCAGTAACAGTTTGAAATTTTAGGTTTCACTCTGTTTTCTCCTATATTGACAGATGCAGTTAGAACTCTAAATCAAACACGGTATGTGCTAGCTTCTTGAAACTTGACACAATACAGTAGTTCTACGTTCTATCTCTAAGGTTTGTTTCCTCTTGATGTAGCCTTAAGCAGATACTGGTGAATGACACATTCAATGAAAGGCGTTGTTAGGCTGCCAAAACACAAGAGTCTCCTGAAATCTCAACATAAATTTTTGCTTCCGACCTTCATGATACTTTCAAGTAATGAGCAGTAAACCAATCAAACTTGGATGCCCAAGTTTCGTTCTCCTAGGTTGAAGCATTCGTTTGCAGTAACAGTTTGAATTTTTAGGTTTCACTCTGTTTTCTCCTATATTGACAGATGCAGTTCGAACTATATCAAACACGGTTTGTGCTAGCTTCTTGAAACTTGACACAATACATTAGTTCTATGTTCTATCTCTAAGGTTTGTTTCCTCTTGATGTAGCCTAAAGCAGGGACTGGCGAATAACACTTATAATGAAAGGAGTTGCCAAACTTCCAAAACACTAGAGTCTCCTGAAATCTCAACATATATTTTTTCATCCAATCTTCATGATACTTTCAAGTAATGATCAGTACACTAATCCCACTTGGATGCTCAAGTTTCGTTCTTTTACATTGAAGCATTCGTTTGCAGTAACATTTTGAAGTTTTAGGTTTCACTCTGTTTTCTCCTATATTGACAGATGCAGTTAGAAATCTAAATCAAACATGGTTTGTGCTAGCTTCTTGAAACTTGACACAATACAGTAGTTCTAAGTTCTATTTCTAAGGTTTGTTTCCTCTTGATGTAGCCTTAAGCAGATACTGGTGAATGACACATTCAATGAAAGGCGTTGTTAGCTTGCCAAAACACAAGAGTCTCCTGAAATCTCAACATAAATTTTTGCTTCCGACCTTCATGAGACTTTCAAGTAATGAGCAGTACACCAATCAAACTTGGATGCCCAAGTTTCGTTCTCTTAGGTTGTAGCATTCGTTTGCAGTAAGAGTTTGAATTTTTAGGTTTCACTCTGTTTTCTCCTATATTGAAAGATGCAGTTCGAACTATATCAAACACGGTTTGTGCTAGCTTCTTGAAACTTGACACAATACATTAGTTCTACGTTCTATCTCTAAGGTTTGTTTCCTCTTGATGTAGCCTAAAGCAGGAACTGGCGAATAACACTTATAATGAAAGGAGTTGCCAAACTTCCAAAACACTAGAGTCTCCTGAAATCTCAACATATATTTTTTCATCCAATCTTCATGATACTTTCAAGTAATGATCAGTACACCAATCCCACTTGGATGCTCAAGTTTCGTTCTTTTACGTTGAAGCATTCGTTTGCAGTAACAGTTTGAAGTTTTGGATTTCACTCTGTTTTCTCCTATATTGACAGATGCGTTCGAACTCTAAATCAAACACGGTTTGTGCTAGCTTCTTGAAACTTGACGCAATACATTAGTTCTACGTTCTATCTCTAAGGTTTGTTTCCTCTTGATGTTGCCTAAAGCAGGGACTGGCAAATAACACTCATATTGAAGGGGTTGCCAAACTTCCAAAACACTAGAGTCTCCTGAAATCTCAACATATATTTTTTCATCCAATCTTCATGATACTTTCAAGTAATGATCAGTACACTTATCCCACTTGGATGCTCAATTTTCATTCTTTTACGTTGAAGCATTCGTTTGCAGAAAGAGTTTGAATTTTTAGGTTTCACTCTGTTTTCTCCTATATTGACAGATGCATTTAGAACTCTAAATCAAACACGGTTTGTGCTAGCTTCTTGAAACTTGACACAATACAGTAGTTCTACGTTCTATATCTAAGGTTTCTTTCCTCTTGATGTAGCCTTAAGCAGATCCTGGTGAATGACACATTCAATGAAAGGCGTTGTTAGGCTGCCAAAACACTAGAGTCTTTTGAAATCTCAACATAAATTTTTGCTTCCGACATTCATGATACTTTCAAGTAATGAGCAGTACACAAATCAAACATGGATGCCCAAGTTTCGTTCTCCTAGGTTGAAGCAATCGTTTGCAGTAACAGTTTGAATTTTTAGCTTTCACTCTGTTTTCTCGTATATTGACAGATGCAGTTCGAACTATATCAAACACGGTTTGTGCTAGCTTCTTGAAACTTGACAAAATACATTAGTTCTACGTTCTATCTCTAAGGTTTGTTTCCTCTTGATGTAGCCTAAAGCAGGGACTGGCGAATAACACTTATAATGAAAGGAGTTGCCAAACTTCCAAAACACTAGAGTCTCCTGAAATCTCAACATATATTTTTTCATCCAATCTTCATGATACTTTCAAGTAATGATCAGTACACCAATCCCACTTGGATGCTCAAGTTTCGTTCTTTTACGTTGATGCATTCGTTTGCAGTAACAGTTTGAAGTTTTAGGTTTCACTCTGTTTTCTCCTATATTGACAGATGCAGTTAGAACTCTAAATGAAACACGGTTTGTGCTAGCTTCTTGAAACTTGACACAATACAGTAGTTCTACGTTCTATCACTAAGGTTTGTTTCCTCTTGATGTAGCCTTAAGCAGATACTGGTGAATGACACATTCAATGAAAGCCGTTGTTAGGCTGCCAAAACACTAGAGTCTCCTGACATCTCAACATAAATTTTTGCTTCCGACCTTCATGATACTTTCAAGTAATGAGCAGTACACCAATCAAACTTGGATGCCCAAGTTTCGTTCTCCTAGTTTGAAGCATTCGTTTGCAGTAACAGTTTGAATTTTTAGGTTTCACTCTGTTTTCTCCTATATTGACAGATGCAGTTCGAACTATATCAAACACGGTTTGTGCTAGCTTCTTGAAACTTGACACAATACATTAGTTCTACGTTCTATCTCTAAGGTTTGTTTCCTCTTGATGTAGCCTAAAGCAGGGACTGGCGAATAACACTTATAATGAAAGGAGTTGCCAAACTTCCAAAACACTAGAGTCTCCTGAAATCTCAACATATATTTTTTCATCCAATCTTCATGATACTTTCAAGTAATGATCAGTACACCAATCCCACTTGGATGCTCAAGTTTCATTCTTTTACGATGAAGCATTCGTTTGCAGTAACATTTTGAAGTTTTAGGTTTCACTCTGTTTTCTCCTATATTGACAGATGCAGTTAGAACTCTAAATCAAACATGGTTTGTGCTAGCTTCTTGAAACTTGACACAATACAGTAGTTCTACGTTGTTTCTCTAAGGTTTGTTTCCTCTTGATGTAGCCTTAAGCAGATACTGGTGAATGACACATTCAATGAAAGGCGTTGTTAGGCGGCCAAAACACTAGAGTCTCCTGAAATCTCAACATAAATTTTTGCTTCCAACCTTCATGATACTTTCAAGTAATGAGCAGTACACCAATCAAACTTGGATGCCCAAGTTTCGTTCTCCTATGTTGAAGCATTCGTTTGCAGTAACAGTTTGAATTTTTAGGTTTCACTCTGTTTTCTCCTATATTGACAGATGCAGTTCGAACTATATCAAACACGGTTTGTGCTAGCTTCTTGAAACTTGACACAACACATTAGTTCTACGTTCTATCTCTAAGGTTTGTTTCCTCTTGATGTAGCCTAAAGCAGGGACTGGCGAATAACACTTATAATGAAAGGAGTTGCCAAACTTCCAAAACACTAGAGTCTCCTGAAATCTCAACATATATTTTTTCATCCAATCTTCATGATACTTTCAAGTAATGATCAGTACACCAATCCCACTTGGATGCTCAAGTTTCGTTCTTTTACGTTGAAGCATTCGTTTGCAGTAACAGTTTGAAGTTTTTGATTTCACTCTGTTTTCTCCTATATTGACAGATGCGTTCGAACTTTAAATCAAACACGGTTTGTGCTAGCTTCTTGAAACTTGACACAATACATTAGTTCTACGTTCTATCTCTAAGGTTTGTTTCCTCTTGATGTAGCCTAAAGCAGGGACTGGCGAATAACACTTATACTGAAAGGAGTTGCCAAACTTCCAAAACACTAGAGTCTCCTGAAATCTCAACATATATTTTTTCATCCAATCTTCATGAAACTTTCAAGTAATGATCAGTACACCAATCCCACTTGGATGCTCAAGTTTCGTTCTTTTACGTTGAAGCATTCGTTTGCAGTAACAGTTTGAATTTTTAGGTTTCACTCTGTTTTCTCCTATATTGACAGATGCAGTTAGAACTCTAAATCAAACACGGTTTGTGCTAGCTTCTTGAATCTTGACACAATACAGTAGTTCTACGTTCTATCTCTAAGGTTTGTTTCCTCTTGATGTAGCCTTAAGCAGATACTGGTGAATGACACATTCAATGAAAGGCGTTGTTAAACTGCCAAAACACTAGACTCTCCTGAAATCTCAACATAAATTTTGCTTCCAACCTTCATGATACTTTCAAGTAATGAGCAGTACACCAATCAAACTTGGATGCCCAAGTTTCGTTCTCCTAGGTTGAAGCATTCTTTTGCAGTAACAGTAAGAATTTTTAGGTTTCACTCTCTTTTCTCCTATATTGACAGATGCAGTTCGAACTATATCAAACATGGTTTGTGCTAGCTTCTTGAAACTTGACACAATACATTAGTTCTATGTTCTATCTCTAAGGTTTGTTTCCTCTTGATGTAGCCTAAAGCAGGACTGGCGAATAACTCTTATAATGAAAGGAGTTGTCAAACTTCCAAAACACTAGAGTCTCCTGAAATCTCAACATATATTTTTTCATCCAATCTTCATGATACTTTCAAGTAATGATCAGTACACCAATTCCACTTGGATGCTCAAGTTTCGTTTTTTTACGTTGAAGCATTCGTTTGCAGTAACAGTTTGAATTTTTAGGTTTCACTCTGTTTTCTCCTATATTGACAGATGCAGTTAGAACTCTAAATCAAACACGGTTTGTGCTAGCTTCTTGAAACTTGACACAATACAGTAGTTCTACGTTCTTTCTCTAAGGTTTGTTTTCTCTTGATGTAGCCTTAAGCAGATACTGGTGAATGACACATTCAATGAAAGGCGTTGTTAGGCGGCCAAACACTAGAGTCTCCTGAAATCTCAACATAAATTTTTGCTTCCAACCTTCATGATACTTTCAAGTAATGAGCAGTACACCAATCAAACTTGGATGCCCAAGTTTCGTTCTCCTATGTTGAAGCATTCGTTTGCAGTAACAATTTGAATTTTTAGCTTTCACTCTGTTTTCTCGTATATTGACAGATGCAGTTCGAACTATATCAAACACGGTTTGTGCTAGCTTCTTGAAACTTGACACTATACATTAGTTCTACGTTGTATCTCTAAGGTTTGTTTCCTCTTGATGCAGCCTAAAGCAGGGACTGGCGAATAACACTTATAATGAAAGGATTTGCCAAACTTCCAAAACACTAAAGTCTCCTGAAATCTCAACATATATTTTTTCATCCAATCTTCATGATACTTTCAAGTAATGATCAGTACACCAATCCCACTTGGATGCTCAAGTTTCGTTCTTTTACGTTGAAGCATTCGTTTGCAGTAACAGTTTGAATTTTTAGGTTTCACTCTGTTTTCTCCTATATTGACAGATGCAGTTAGAACTCTAAATCAAACACGGTATGTGCTAGCTTCTTGAAACTTGACACAATACAGTAGTTCTACGTTCTTTCTCTAAGGTTTGTTTTCTCTTGATGTAGCCTTAAGCAGATACTGGTGAATGACACATTCAATGAAAGGCGTTGTTAGGCGGCCAAAACACTAGAGTCTCCTGAAATCTCAACATAAATTTTTGCTTCCGACATTCATGATACTTTCAAGTAATGAGCAGTACACCAATCAAACATGGATGCCCAAGTTTCGTTCTCCTAGGTTGAAGCAATCGTTTGCAGTAACAGTTTGAATTTTTAGCTTTACTCTGTTTTCTCGTATATTGACAGATGCAGTTCGAACTATATCAAACACGGTTTGTGCTAGCTTCTTGAAACTTGACACAATACATTAGTTCTACGTTCTATCTCTAAGGTTGTTTCCTCTTGATGTAGCCTAAAGCAGGGACTGGCGAATAACACTTATAATGAAAGGAGTTGCCAAACTTCCAAAACACTAGAGTCTCCTGAAATCTCAACATATATTTTTTCATCCAATCTTCATGATACTTTCAAGTAATGATCATTACACCAATCCCACTTGGATGCTCAAGTTTCGTTCTTTTACGTTGAAGCATTCGTTTGCAGTAACAGTTTGAAGTTTTAGGTTTCACTCTGTTTTCTCCTATATTGACAGATGCAGTTAGAACTCTAAATCAAACACGGTTTGTGCTAGCTTCTTGTAACTTGACACAATACAGTAGTTCTACGTTCTATCACTAAGGTTTGTTTCCTCTTGATGTAGCCTTAAGCAGATACTGGTGAATGACACATTCAATGAAAGGCGTTGTTAGGCTGCCAAAACACAAGAGTCTCCTGAAATCTCAACATAAATTTTTGCTTCCGACCTTCATGATACTTTCAAGTAATGAGCAGTACACCAATCAAACTTGGATGCCCAAGTTTCGTTCTCCTAGGTTGAAGCATTCGTTTGCAGTAACAGTTTGAATTTTTAGGTTTCACTCTGTTTTCTCCTATATTGACAGATGCAGTTCGAACTATATCAAACACGGTTTGTGCTAGCTTCTTGAAACTTGACACAATACATTAGTTCTACGTTCTATCTCTAAGGTTTGTTCCTCTTGATGTAGCCTAAAGCAGGGACTGGCGAATAACACTTAAAATGAAAGGAGTTGCCAAACTTCCAAAACACTAGAGTCTCCTGAAATCTCAACATATATTTTTTCATCCAATCTTCATTATACTTTCATGTAATGATCAGTACACCAATCCCACTTGGATGCTCAAGTTTCGTTCTTTTACGTTGAAGCATTCGTTTGCAGTAACATTTTGAAGTTTTAGGTTTCACTCTGTTTTCTCCTATATTGACAGATGCAGTTAGAACTCTAAATCAAACATGGTTTGTGCTAGCTTCTTGAAACTTGACACAATACAGTAGTTCTACGTTGTTTCTCTAAGGTTTGTTTCCTCTTGATGTAGCCTAAAGCAGGGACTGGCGAATAACAGTTATAATGAAAGGAGTTACCAAACTTCCAAAACACTAGAGTCTCCTGAAATCTCAACATATATTTTTTCATCCAATCTTCATGATACTTTCAAGTAATGATCAGTACACCATCCCAATTGGATGCTCAAGTTTCATTCTTTTACGTTGAAGCATTCGTTTGCAGTAACAGTTTGAAGTTTTAGGTTTCACTCTGTTTTCTCCTATATTGACAGATGCAGTTAGAACTCTAAATCAAACACGGTTTGTGCTAGCTTCTTGAAACTTGACACAATACAGTAGTTCTACGTTCTATCTCTAAGGTTTGTTTCCTCTTGATGTAGCCTAAAGCAGGGACAGGCGAATAACACTTATAATGAAAGGAGTTGCCAAACTTCCAAAACACTAGAGTCTCCTGAAATCTCAACATATATTTTTTCATCCAATCTTCATGATACTTTCAAGTAATGATCAGTACACCAATCCCACTTGGATGCTCAAGTTTCGTTCTTTTACGTTGAAGCATTCGTTTGCAGTAACAGTTTGAAGTTTTTGATTTCACTCTGTTTTCTCCTATATTGACAGATGCGTTCGAACTTTAAATCAAACACGGTTTGTGCTAGCTTCTTGAAACTTGACGCAATACATTAGTTCTACGTTCTATCTCTAAGGTTTGTTTACTCTAGATGTAGCCTAAAGCAGGGACTGGCGAATAACACTCATATTTAAGGGGTTGCCAAACTTCCAAAACACTAGTGTCTCCTGAAATCTCAACATATATTTTTTCATCCAATCTTCATGATACTTTCAAGCAATGATCAGTACACCAATCCCACTTGGATGCTCAATTTTCATTCTTTTACGTTGAAGCATTCGTTTGCAGTAACAGTTTGAATTTTTAGGTTTCACTCTGTTTTCTCCTATATTGACAGATGCAGTTAGAACTCTAAATCAAACACGGTTTGTGCTAGCTTCTTGAAACTTGACACAATACAGTAGTTCTACGTTCTATCTCTAAGGTTTTTTTCCTCTTGATGTAGCCTTAAGCAGATCCTGGTGAATGACACATTCAATGAAAGGCGTTGTTAGGCTGCCAAAACACTAGAGTCTTTTGAAATCTCAACATAAATTTTTGCTTCCGACATTCATGATACTTTCAAGTAATGAGCAGTACACCAATCAAACTTGGATGCCCAAGTTTTGTTCTCCTAGGTTGAAGCAATCGTTTGCAGTAACAGTTTGAATTTTTAGGTTTCACTCTGTTTTCTTCTATATTGACAGATGCAGTTCGAACTATATCAAACACGGTTTGTGCTAGCTTCTTGAAACTTGACACAATACATTAGTTCTACGTTCTATCTCTAAGGTTTGTTTCCTCTTGATGTAGCCTAAAGCAGGGACTGGCGAATAACACTTATAATGAAAGGAGTTGCCAAACTTCCAAAACACTAGAGTCTCCTGAAATCTCAACATATATTTTTTCATCCAATCTTCATGATACTTTCAAGTAATGATCAGTACACCAATCCCAATTGGATGCTCAAGTTTCGTTCTTTTACGTTGAAGCATTCGTTTGCAGTAACAGTTTGAAGTTTTAGGTTTCACTCTGTTTTCTCCTATATTGACAGATGCAGTTAGAACTCTAAATCAAACACGGTTTGTGCTAGCTTCTTGAAACTTGACACATTACAGTAGTTCTACGTTCTATCTCTAAGGTTTGTTTCCTCTTGATGTAGCCTTAAGCAGATACTGGTGAATGACACATTCAATGAAAGGCGTTGTTAGGCTGCCAAAACACAAGAGTCTCCTGAAATCTCAACATAAATTTTTGCTTCTGACCTTCATGATACTTTCAAGTAATGAGCAGTACACCAATCAAACTTGGATGCCAAGTTTTGTTCTCCTAGGTTGAAGCATTCGTTTGCAGTAAAGTTTGAATTTTTAGGTTTCACTATGTTTTCTCCTATATTGACAGATGCAGTTCGAACTCTATATCAAACACGGTTTGTGCTAGCTTCTTGAAACTTGACACAATACATTAGTTCTACGTTCTGTCTCTAAGGTTTGTTTCCTCTTGATGTAGCCTAAAGCAGGGACTGGTGAATAAAACTTTTATTGAAAGGGGTTGCCAAACCTCCAAAACACTAGAGTCTCTTGAAATCTCAACATAAATTTTTGCTTCCGAACTTCATGATACTTTCAAGTAATGAGCAGTACACCAATCATACTTGGATGCCCAACTTTCGTTCTCCTTGGTTGAAGCATTCGTTTGCAGTAACAGTTTGAATTTTTAGGTTTCACTCTGTTTTCTACTATATTGACAGATGCGTTCGAACTCTAAATCAAACACGGTTTGTGCTAGCTTCTTGAAACTTGACACAATACATTAGTTCTACGTTCTATCTCTAAGGTTTATTTCCTCTTGATGTTGTCTAAAGCAGGGACTGGCGAATAACACTTATATTGAAAGGGGTTGCCAAACTTCCAAAACAATAGAGTCTCCTGAAATCTCAACTCATATTTTTTCATCCAATCTTCATGATACTTTCAAGTAATGATCAGTACACCCATCCCACTTGGATGCTCAAGTTTGGTTCTTCTACGTTGAAGCATTCGTTTGCAGTAAGAGTTTGAATTTTTAGGTTTCACTATGTTTTCTCCTATATTGACAGATGCAGTTAGATCTCTAAATCAAACACGGTTTGTGCTAGCTTCTTGAAACTTGACACAATAATGTAGTTCTACGTTCTATATCTAACGTTTGTTTCCTCTTGGTGTAGCCTTAAGCAGATACTGGTGAATGACACGTTCAATGAAAGGCGTTGTTAGGCTGCCAAAACACTAGAGTCTCCTGAAATCTCAACATAAATTTTTGCTTCCGACTTCCATGATACTTTCAAGGAATGAGCAGAACACCAATCAAACTTGGATGCCCAACTTTCGTTCTCCTAGGTTGAAGCATTCGTTTGCAATAACAGTTTGAATTTTTAGGTTTCACTCTGTTTTCTCATATATTGACAGATGTAGTTCGAACTCTATATCAAACACGGTTTGTGCTAGCTTCTTGAAACTTGACACAATACAGTAGTTCTAGGTTCTATCTCTAACGTTTGATTCCTCTTGATGTAGCCTAAAGCAGGGACTGGTGAATAACACTTATATTGAAAGGGGTTGCCAAACTTCCAAAACACTAGAGTCTCCTGAAATCTCAACATATATTTTTCCATCCAATCTTCATGATACTTTCAAGTAATGATAAGTACACCAATCCACTTGGATGCTCAAGTTTTGTTCTTTAACTTTGAAGCATTCGTTTGCAGTAACAGTTTGAATTTTTAGGTTTCACTCTGTTTTCTCCTATATTGACAGATGCAGTTAGAACTCTAAATCAAACACGGTTTGTGCTAGCTTCTTGAAACTTGACACAATACAGTAGTTCTACATTCTATCTCTAAGGTTTGTTTCCTCTTGATGTAGCCTTAAGCAGATACTGGTGAATGACACATTCAATGAAAGGTGTTGTTGGCCTGCCCAAACACTAGTGTCTCCGGAAATCTCAACATAAATTTTTGCTTCCGACCTTCATGATACTTTCAAGTAATGAGCAGTGCACCAATCAAACTTGGATGCCCAAGTTTTGTTCTTTTAGGTTGAAGCATTCGTTTGCAGTAACAGTTTGAATTTTTAGGTTCCACTCTGTTTTCTCCTATATTGACAGATGCAGTTCGAACTCTATATCAAACACGGTTTGTGCTAGCTTCATGAAACTTGACACAATACATTAGTTCTACGTTCTATCTCTAAGGTTTGTTTCCTCTTGATGTAGCCTAAAGCAGAGACTGGTGAATAACACTTATATTGAAAGGGGTTGCCAAACTTCCAAAACACTAGAGTCTCCTGAAATCTCAACATATATTTTTCCATCCAATCTTCATGATACTTTCAAGTAATGATAAGTACACCAATCCACTTGGATGCTCAAGTTTTGTTCTTTAACTTTGAAGCATTCGTTTGCAGTAACAGTTTGAAGTTTTAGGTT
>NW_027510989.1:0-29287 GCF_048772815.1 Callospermophilus lateralis | reverse complement strand
GGATTAGTGAACTGATCATTACCACCAAGTATCATCAAGATTTGGTGAAAAATGTTTGCTGAGATTTCAGCAAACTGGTAGTTTTTTGGAAGCTTGGAAACCCCTTTCAAACGAAAGTGTTTTTCGCCAGTCTCTGCATGGGGTACTTCAAGAGGAAACAAACCATAGAGATAGAACTTAGAACTACTTCATTTGGTCAACTTTCAAGGAGCTAGCACACACCGTGTTTGATTTGGAGTTTCAAACACATCTATCTATATAGCAGAAAACAGAGTGAAACCTAAAAATTCAAAGTGTTACTGGAAACGAACGCTTGAACCTAGAAGAGTGAAAGTTGGGCAGCCAAGTGGAATTAGTGAACTGATCATTACCACCAAGTATCATCAAGATTTGGTGAAAAAATGTTTGCTGAGATTTCAGCAAACTAGTAGTTTTTTGGAAGCTTGGCAACCCCTTTCAAACGAAAGTGTTTTTCGCCAATCTCTGCATGGGGTACTTCAAGAGGAAACAAACCATATAGATAGAACTACTTCATTTGGTCAAGTTTCAAGGAGCTAGCTCAAACCGTGTTTGATTTAGAATTCCAAACACATGTATCTATGTAGGAGAAAACAGAGTGAAAACTAAATTTCAAACTGTTACTGGAAACGAATGCTTCATCCTAGAAGAATAAAAATTGGGTAGCCAAGTGGGATTAGTGAACTGATCATTACCACCAAGTATCATCAAGATTTGGTGAAAAAATGTTTGCTGAGATTTCAGCAAACTAGCAGTTTTTTGGAAGCTTGGCAACCCCTTTCAAACGAAAGTGTTTTTCGCCAGTCTCTGCATGGGGTACTTCAAGAGGAAACAAACCATAGAGATAGAACTTAGAATTACTTCATTTGGTCAAGTTTCACGGAGCTAGCACAAACCGTGTTTGATTTAGAGTTTCAAACACTTCTATCTATATAGCAGAAAACAGAGTGAAACCTAAAATTTCAAAGTGTTACTGGAAAAGAACGCTTGAACCTAGAAGAGTGAAAGTTGGGCAGCCAAGTGAGATTAGTGAACTGATCATTACCACCAAGTATCATCAAGATTTGGTGAAAAAATGTTTGCTGAGATTTCAGCAAACTAGTAGTTTTTTGGAAGCTTGGCAACCCCTTTCAAACGAAAGTGTTTTTCGCCAGTCTCTGCATGGGGTATTTCAAGAGGAAACAAACCATAGAGATAGAACTTAGAACTACTTCATTTGGTCAAGTATCAAGGAGCTATCACAAACCGTGTTTGATTTAGAATTCCAAACACAGCTATCTATGTATGAGAAAACAGAGTGAAACCTAAAAATTCAAACTGTTACTGGAAACGAATGGTTCAACCTAGAAGAATAAAAATTGGGCAGCCAAGTGGGATTAGTGAACTGATCATTACCACTAGTATCATCAAGATTTGGTGAAAAAATGTTTGCTGAGATTTCAGCAAACTAGTAGTTTTTTGGAAGCTTGGCAACCCCTTTCAAACGAAAGTGTTTTTCGCCAGTCTCTGCATGGGGTACTTCAAGAGGAAACAAACCATAGAGATAGAACTTAGAACTACTTCATTTGGTCAAATTTCAAGGAGCTAGCACAAACCGTGTTTGATTTAGAGTTTCAAACACATCTATTTATATAGCAGAAAACAGAGTGAAACCTAAAAATACAAAGTGTTACTGGAAACGAATGCTTCAACCTAGAAGAATAAAAATTGGGTAGCCAAGTGGGATTAGTGAACTGATCATTACCACCAAGTATCATTAAGTTTTTGTTAAAAAAGTTTTGCTGAGATTTCAGCAAACTAGTAGTTTTTTGGAAGCTTGGCCACCCATTTAAAACGAAACTGTTTTTCGCCAGTCTCTGCATGGGGTACTTCAAGAGGAAACAAACCATAGAGATGGAACATAGAACTACTTCATTTGGTCAAGTTTCAAGGAGCTAGCACACACCGTGTTTGATTTAGGGTTTCAAACACATCTATCTATATAGCAGAAAACAGAGTGAAACCTAAAAATTCAAAGTGTTACTGGAAACGAACGCTTGAACCTAGAAGAGTGAAAGTTGGGCAGCCAAGTGGGATTAGTGAACTGATCATTTCCACCAAGTATCATCAAGATTTGGTGAAAAAATGTTTGCTGAGATTTCAGCAAACTAGTAGTTTTTTGGAAGCTTGGCAACCCCTTTCAAACGAAAGTGTTTTTCGCCAGTCTCTGCATGGGGTACTTCAAGAGGAAACAAACCATAGAGATAGAACTTAGAACTACTTCATTTGGTCAAGTTTCAAGGAGCTAGCACACACCGTGTTCATTTAGAGTTTCAATCACATCTATCTATATAGCAGAAAACAGAGTGAAACCTAAAAATTCAAACTGTTACTGGAAACGAACGCTTGAACCTAGAAGAGTGAAAGTTGGGCAGCCAAGTGAGATTAGTGAACTGATCATTACCACCAAGTATCATCAAGATTTGGTGAAAAAATGTTTGCTGAGATTTCAGCAAACTAGTAGTTTTTTGGAAGCTTGGCAACCCCTTTCAAACGAAAGTGTTTTTCGCCAGTCTCTGCATGGGGTACTTCAAGAGGAAACAAACCATAGAGATAGAACTTAGAACTACATCATTTGGTCAAGTTTCAAGGAGCTAGCACAAACCGTGTTTGATTTAGAATTCCAAACACATCTATCTATGTAGGAGAAAACAGATTGAAACCTAAAAATTAAAACTGTTACTGGAAACGAATGCTTCATCCTAGAAGAATAAAAATTGGGTAGCCAAGTGGGATTAGTGAACTGATCATTACCACCAAGTATCATCAAGATTTGGTGAAAAATGTTTGCTGAGATTTCAGCAAACTGGTAGTTTTTTGGAAGCTAGGAAACCCCTTTCAAACGAAAGTGTTTTTCGCCAGTCTCTGCATGGGGTACTTCAAGAGGAAACAAACCATAGAGATAGAACTTAGAACTACTTCATTTGGTCAACTTTCAAGGAGCTAGCACACACCGTGTTTGATTTGGAGTTTCAAACACATCTATCTATATAGCAGAAAACAGAGTGAAACCTAAAAATTCAAAGTGTTACTGTAAACGAACGCTTGAACCTAGAAGAGTGAAAGTTGGGCAGCCAAGTGGAATTAGTGAACTGATCATTACCACCAAGTATCATCAAGATTTGGTGAAAAAATGTTTGCTGAGATTTCAGCAAACTAGTAGTTTTTTGGAAGCTTGGCAACCCCTTTCAAACGAAAGTGTTTTTCGCCAATCTCTGCATGGGGTACTTCAAGAGGAAACAAACCATATAGATAGAACTACTTCATTTGGTCAAGTTTCAAGGAGCTAGCTCAAACCGTGTTTGATTTAGAATTCCAAACACATGTATCTATGTAGGAGAAAACAGAGTGAAAACTAAATTTCAAACTGTTACTGGAAACGAATGCTTCATCCTAGAAGAATAAAAATTGGGTAGCCAAGTGGGATTAGTGAACTGATCATTACCACCAAGTATCATCAAGATTTGGTGAAAAAATGTTTGCTGAGATTTCAGCAAACTAGCAGTTTTTTGGAAGCTTGGCAACCCCTTTCAAACGAAAGTGTTTTTCGCCAGTCTCTGCATGGGGTACTTCAAGAGGAAACAAACCATAGAGATAGAACTTAGAATTACTTCATTTGGTCAAGTTTCACGGAGCTAGCACAAACCGTGTTTGATTTAGAGTTTCAAACACTTCTATCTATATAGCAGAAAACAGAGTGAAACCTAAAATTTCAAAGTGTTACTGGAAAAGAACGCTTGAACCTAGAAGAGTGAAAGTTGGGCAGCCAAGTGAGATTAGTGAACTGATCATTACCACCAAGTATCATCAAGATTTGGTGAAAAAATGTTTGCTGAGATTTCAGCAAACTAGTAGTTTTTTGGAAGCTTGGCAACCCCTTTCAAACGAAAGTGTTTTTCGCCAGTCTCTGCATGGGGTATTTCAAGAGGAAACAAACCATAGAGATAGAACTTAGAACTACTTCATTTGGTCAAGTATCAAGGAGCTATCACAAACCGTGTTTGATTTAGAATTCCAAACACAGCTATCTATGTATGAGAAAACAGAGTGAAACCTAAAAATTCAAACTGTTACTGGAAACGAATGCTTCAACCTAGAAGAATAAAAATTGGGTAGCCAAGTGGGATTAGTGAACTGATCATTACCACCAAGTATCATTAAGATTTGGTTAAAAAAGTTTTGCTGAGATTTCAGCAAACTAGTAGTTTTTTGGAAGCTTGGCCACCCATTTCAAACGAAACTGTTTTTCGCCAGTCTCTGCATGGGGTACTTCAAGAGGAAACAAACCATAGAGATGGAACATAGAACTACTTCATTTGGTCAAGTTTCAAGGAGCTAGCACAAACCGTGTTTGATTTAGAGTTTCAAACACATCTATCTATATAGCAGAAAAGAGATGAAACCTAAAAATTCAAAGTGTTACTGGAAACGAATGCTTCAACCTAGAAGAATAAAAATTGGGTTGCCAAGTGGGATTAGTGAACTGATCATTACCACCAAGTATCATTAAGATTTGGTGAAAAAAGTTTTGCTGAGATTTCAGCAAACTAGTAGTTTTTTGGAAGGTTGGCCACCCCTTTCAAACGAAAGTGTTTTTCGCGAGTCTCTGCATGGTGTACTTCAAGAGGAAACAAACCATAGAGATGGAACATAGAACTACTTCATTGGTAAAGTTTCAAGGAGCTAGCACAAACCGTGTTTGATTTAGAGTTTCAAACACATCTATCTATATAGCAGAAAACAGAGTGAAACCTAAAAATTCAAAGTGTTACTGGAAACGAATGCTTGAACCTAGAAGAGTGAAAGTTGGGCAGCCAAGTGATATTAGTGAACAGATCATTACCACCTAGTATCATCAAGATTTGGTGAAAAAAGGTTTGCTTAGATTTCAGCAACTAGTAGTATTTTGGAAGCTTGGCAACCCCTTTCAAATAAAGTGTTTTTCGCCAGTCTCTGCATGGGGTACATCAAGAGGAAACAAACCATAGAGATAGAACTTAGAACTACTTCATTTGGTCAAGTTTCAAGGAGCTAGCACACACCGTGTTTGATTTAGAGTTTCAAACACATCTATCTATATAGCAGAAAACAGAGTGAAACCTAAAAATTCAAAGTGTTACTGGAAACGATCGCTTGAACCTAGAAGAGTGAAAGTTGGGCAGCCAAGTGGGATTAGTGAACTGATCATTACCACCAAGTATCATCAAGATTTGGTGAAAAAATGTTTGCTGAGATTTCAGCAAACTAGTAGTTTTTTGGAAGCTTGGCAACCCCTTTCAAACGAAAGTGTTTTTCGCCAGTCTCTGCATGGGGTACTTCAAGAGGAAACAAACCATAGAGATAGAACTTAGAACTACTTCATTTGGTCAAGTTTCAAGGAGCTAGCACACACCGTGTTCATTTAGAGTTTCAATCACATCTATCTATATAGCAGAAAACAGAGTGAAACCTAAAAATTCAAAGTGTTACTGGAAACGAACGCTTGAACCTAGAAGAGTGAAAGTTGGGCAGCCAAGTGGGATTAGTGAACTGATCATTACCACCAAGTATCATCAAGATTTGGTGAAAAAATGCTTGCTGAGCTTTCAGCAAACTAGTAGTTTTTTGGAAGCTTGGCAACCCCTTTCAAACGAAAGTGTTTTTCGCCAGTCTCTGCACGGGGTACTTCAAGAGGAAACAAACCATAGAGATAGAACTTAGAACTACTTCATTTTTGAAGTTTCAAGGAGCTAGCACAAACCGTGTTTGATTTAGAATTCCAAACACATCTATCTATGTAGGAGAAAACAGAGTGAAACCTAAAAATTCAAACTGTTACTGGAGACGAATGCTTCATCCTAGAAGAATAAAAATTGGGTAGCCAAGTGGGATTAGTGAACTGATCATTACCACCAAGTATCATCAAGATTTGGTGAAAAAATGTTTCCTGAGATTTCGGCAAACTAGTAGTTTTTTGGAAGCTTGGCAACCCCTTTCAAACGAAAGTGTTTTTCGCCAGTCTCTGCATGGGGTACTTCAATAGGAAACAAACCATAGAGATAGAACTTAGAACTACTTTATTTGGTCAAGTTTCACGGAGCTAGCACAAATCGTGTTTGATTTAGAGTTTCAAACACATCTATCTATATAGCAGAAAAGAGATGAAACCTAAAAATTCAAAGTGTTACTGGAAACGAATGCTTCAACCTAGAAGAATAAAAATTGGGTAGCCAAGTGGGATTAGTGAACTGATCATTACCACCAAGTATCATTAAGATTTGGTGAAAAAAGTTTTGCTGAGATTTCAGCAAACTAGTAGTTTTTTGGAAGGTTGGCCACCCCTTTCAAACGAAAGTGTTTTTCGCCAGTCTCTGCATGGTGTACTTCAAGAGGAAACAAACCATAGAGATGGAACATAGAACTACTTCATTTGGTAAAGTTTCAAGGAGCTAGCACAAACCGTGTTTGATTTAGAGTTTCAAACACATCTATCTATATAGCAGAAAACAGAGTGAAACCTAAAAATTCAAAGTGTTACTCTAAACGAATGCTTCAAACTAGAAGAATAAAAATTGGGTTGCCAAGTGATATTAGTGAACAGATCATTACCACCTAGTATCTCAAGATTTGGTGAAAAAAGGTTTGCTTAGATTTCAGCAACTAGTAGTTTTTTGGAAGGTTGGCCACCCCTTTCAAACGAAAGTGTTTTTCGCCAGTCTCTGCATGGTGTACTTCAAGAGGAAACAAACCATAGAGATGGAACATAGAACTACTTCATTTTGTCAAGTTTCAAGGAGCTAGCACAAACCGTGTTTGATTTAGAGTTTCAAACACATCTATCTATATAGCAGAAAACAGAGTGAAACCTAAATATTCAAAGTGTTACTGGAAACGAACGCTTGAACCTAGAAGAGTGAAAGTGGGGCAGCCAAGTGAGATTAGTGAACTGATCATTACCACCAAGTATCATCAAGATTTGGTGAAAAAAGGTTTGCTGAGATTTCAGCAAACTAGTAGTTTTTTGGAAGCTTGGCAAACCCTTTCAAACGAAAGTGTTTTAAACCAGTCTCTGCATGGGGTACTTCAAGAGGAAACAAACCGTAGAGATAGAACTTAGAACTACTTCATTTTGTCAAGTTTCAAGGACCTAGCACAAACCGTGTTTGATTTAGAGTTTCAAACACATCTATCTATATAGCAGAAAACAGAGTGAAACCTAAAAATTCAAAGTGTTACTGGAAACGAACGCTTGAACCTAGAAGAGTGAAAGTTGGGCAGCCAAGTGAGATTAGTGAACTGATCATTAACTCCAAGTATCATCAAGATTTGGTGAAAAAAGGTTTGCTGAGATTTCAGCGAACTAGTAGTTTTTTGGAAGCTTGGCAACCCCTTTCAAACGAAAGTGTTTTTCGCCAGTCTCTGCATGGGGTATTTCAAGAGGAAACAAACCATAGAGATAGAACTTAGAACTACTTCATTTGGTCAAGTATCAAGGAGCTAGCACAAACCGTGTTTGATTTAGAATTCCAAACACAGCAATCTATGTATGAGAAAACAGAGTGAAACCTAAAAATTCAAACTGTTACTGGAAACGAATGCTTCAACCTAGAAGAATAAAAATTGGGTAGCCAAGTGGGATTACTGAACTCATCATTACCACCAAGTATCATCAAGATTTGGTGAAAAAAGGTTTGCTTAGATTTCAGCAAACTAGTAGTTTTTTGGAAGCTTCGCAACCCCTTTCAAATGAAAGTGTTTTTCGCCAGTCTCTGCATGGGGTACTTCAAGAGGAACCTAACCATAGAGATAGAACTTAGAACTACTTCATTTTGTCAAGTTTCACGGAGCTAGCACAAACCGTGTTTGATTTAGAGTTTCAAACACATCTATCTATATAGCAGAAAACAGAGAGAAACCTAAAAATTCAAAGTGTTACTGGAAATGAACGCTTGAACCTAGAAGAGTGAAAGTTGGGCAGCCAAGTGGGATTAGTGAACTGATCATTACCACCAAGTATCATTAAGATTTGGTGAAAAAAGTTTTGCTGAGATTTCAGCAAACCAGTAGTTTTTTGGAAGCTTGGCCACCCCTTTCAAACGAAAGTGGTTTTCGCCAGTCTCTGCATGGTGTAGTTCAAGAGGAAACAAACCATAGAGATAGAACTTAGAACTACTTCATTTGGTCAAGTTTCAAGGAGCTAGCACACACCGTGTTTGATTTAGAGTTTCAAACACATCTATCTATATAGCAGAAAACAGAGTGAAACCTAAAAATTCAAAGTGTTACTGGAAACGAACGCTTGAACCTAGAAAAGTGAAAGTTGGGCAGCCAAGTGGGATTAGTGAACTGATCATTACCACCAAGTATCATCAAGATTTGGTGAAAAAAGGTTTGCTGAGATTTCAGCAAACTAGTAGTTTTTGGGAAGCTTGGCCACCCCTTTCAAACAAAAGTGTTTTTAGCCAGTCTCTGCATGGGGTACTTCAAGAAGAAACAAACCATAGAGATAGAACTTAGAACTACTTCATTTGGTCAAGTTTCAAGGAGCTAGCACAAACCGGGTTTGATTTAGAGATTGAAACACATCTATCTATATAGCAGAAAACAGAGTGAAACCTAAAAATTCAAAGTGTTACTGGAAACGAACGCTTGAACCTAGAAGAGTGAAAGTTGGGCAGCCAGGTGAGATTAGTGAACTGATCATTACCACCAAGTATCATCAAGATTTGGTGAAAAAAGGTTTGCTGAGATTTCAGCAAACTAGTAGTTTTTTGGAAGCTTGGCAACCCCTTTCAAACTAAAGTGTTTTTCGCCAGTCTCAGGATGGGGTACTTCAAGAGGAAACAAACCATAGAGATAGAACTTAGAACTACTTCATTTGGTCAAGTTCCAAGGAGCTAGCACAAACCGTGTTTGATTTAGAATTCCAAACACATCTATCTATGTAGGAGAAAACAGAGTGAAACCTAAAAATTCAAACTGTTACTGGAAACGAATGCTTCAACCTAGAAGAATAAAAATTGGGTAGCCAAGTGGGATTAGTGAACTGATCATTACCACCAAGTATCATCAAGATTTGGTGAAAAAAGGTTTGCTGAGATTTCAGCAAACTAGTAGTTTTTTGGAAGCTTGGCAACCCCTTTCAAACTAAAGTGTTTTTCGCCAGTCTCTGGATGGGGTACTTCAAGAGGAAACAAACCATAGAGATAGAACTTAGAACTACTTCATTTGGTCAAGTTTCAAGGAGCTAGCACAAACCGTGTTTGATTTAGAATTCCAAACACATCTATCTATGTAGGAGAAAACAGAGTGAAACCTAAAAATTCAAACTGTTACTGGAAACGAATGCTTCAACCTAGAAGAATAAAAATTGGGTAGCCAAGTGGGATTAGTGAACTGATCATTACCACCAAGTATCATCAAGATTTGGTGAAAAAATGTTTGCTGAGATTTCAGCAAACTAGTAGTTTTTTGGAAGCTTGGCAACCCCTTTCAAATGAAAGTGTTTTTCGCCAGTCTCTGCATGGGGTACTAAAGAGGAAACAAACCATAGAGATAGAACTTAGAACTACTTCATTTGGTCAAGTTTCACGGAGCTAGCACAAATCGTGTTTGATTTAGAGTTTCAAACACTTCTATCTATATAGCAGAAAACAGAGTGAAACCTAAAAATTCAAAGTGTTACTGGAAACGAACGCTTGAACCTAGAAGAGTGAAAGTTGGGCAGCCAAGTGGGATTAGTGAACTGATCATTACCACCAAGTATCATCAAGATTTGGTGAAAAAATGTTTGCTGAGATTTCAGCAAACTAGTAGTTCTTTGGAAGCTTGGCAACCCCTTTCAAACGAAAGTGTTTTTCGCCAGTCTCTGCATGGGGTACTTCAAGAAGAAACAAACCATAGAGATAGAACTTAGAACTACTTCATTTGGTCAAGTTTCAAGGAGCTAGCAAAAACCGTGTTTGATTTAGAATTCCAAACACAGCTATCTATGTATGAGAAAACAGAGTGAATCCTAAAAATTCAAACTGTTACTGGAAACGAATGCTTCAACCTAGAAGAATAAATATTGGGTATTCAAGTGGGAATAGTGAACTGATCATTACCACCAAGTATCATCAAGATTTGGTGAAAAAATGTTTGCTGAGATTTCAGCAAACTAGTAGTTTTTTGGAAGCTTGGCAACCCCTTTGAAACGAAAGTGTTTTTCGCCAGTCTCTGCATGGGGTACTTCAAGAGGAAACAAACGATAGAGATAGAAATTAGAACTACTTCATTTGGTCAAGATTCAAGGAGCTAGCACAAACCGTGTTTGATTTAGAGTTTCAAACACATCTATCTATATAGCAGAAAACAGAGTGAAACCTAAAAATTCAAAGTGTTACTGGAAATGAACGCTTGAACCTAGAAGAGTGAAAGTTGGGCAGCCAAGTGGGATTAGTGAACTGATCATTACCACCAAGTATCATCAAGATTTGGTGAAAAAAGTTTTGCTGAGATTTCAGCAAACTAGTAGTTTTTTGGAAGCTTGGCAAACCCTTTCAACGAAAGTGTTTTTTGCCAGTCTCTGCATGGGGTACTTCAAGAGGAAACAAACCATAGAGATAGAACTTAGAACTACTTCATTTGGTCAAGTTTCAAGGAGCTAGCCCAAACCGTGTTTGATTTAGAGTTTCAAACACATCTATCTATATAGCAGAAAACAGAGTGAAACCTAAAAATTTAAAGTGTTAGTGGAAACGAACGCTTGAACCTAGAAGAGTGAAAGTTGGGCAGCCAAGTGGGCTTAGTGAACTGATCATTACCACCAAGTATCATCAAGATTTGGTGAAAAAATGTTTGCTGAGATTTCAGCAAACTAGTAGTTTTTTGGAAGCTTGGCAACCCCTTTCAAACGAAAGTGTTTATCGCCAGTCTCTGCATGGGGTACTTCAAGAGGAAAAAAACCATAGAGATAGAACTTAGAACTACTTCATTTGGTCAAGTTTCAAGGAGCTAGCACAAACCGTGTTTGATTTAGAGTTTCAAACACATCTATCTATATAGCAGAAAACAGAGTGAAACCTAAAAATTCAAAGTGTTACTGGAAACGAACGCTTGAACCTAGAAGAGTGAAAGTTGGGCAGCCAAGTGGGATTAGTGAACTGATCATTACCACGAAGTATCATCAAGATTTGGTGAAAAAATGTTTGCTGAGATTTCAGCAAACTAATAGTTTTTTGGAAGCTTGGCAACCCCTTTCAAACGAAAGTGTTTTTCGCCAGTCTCTGCATGGGGTACTTCAAGAAGAAACAAACCATAGAGATAGAACTTAGAACTACTTCATTTGGTCAAGTTTCAAGGAGCTAGCAAAAACCGTGTTTGATTTAGAATTCCAAACACAGCTATCTATGTATGAGAAAACAGAGTGAATCCTAAAAATTCAAACTGTTACTGGAAACGAATGCTTCAACCTAGAAGAATAAATATTGGGTATTCAAGTGGGAATAGTGAACTGATCATTACCACCAAGTATCATTAAGATTTGGTGAAAAAATTTTGCTGAGATTTCAGCAAACTAGTAGTTTTTGGGAAGCGTGGCCACCCCTTTCAAACGAAAGTGTTTTTCGCCAGTCTCTGCATGGTGTACTTCAAGAGGAAACAAACCATAGAGATGGAACATAGAACTACTTCATTTGGTAAAGTTTCAAGGAGCTAGCACAAACCGTGTTTGATTTAGAGTTTCAAACACATCTATCTATATAGCAGAAAACAGAGTGAAACCTAAAAATTCAAAGTGTTACTGGAAACGAATGCTTGAACCTAGAAGAGTGAAAGTTGGGCAGCCAAGTGAGATTAGTGAACTGATCATTACCACCAAGTATCATCAATATTTGGTGAAAAAAGGTTTGCTGAGAATTCAGCAAACTAGTAGTTTTTTGGAAGCTTATCAACCCCTTTCAAACGAATGTGTTTTTCACCTGTCTCTGCATGGGGTACTTCAAGAGGAAACAAACCATAGAGATAGAACTTAGAACTACTTCATTTGGTCAAGTTTCAAGGAGCTAGCACAAACCGTGTTTGATTTAGAGTTTCAAACACATCTATCTATATAGCAGAAAACAGAGTGAAACCTAAAAATTCAAAGTGTTACTGGAAACGAACGCTTGAACCTAGAAGAGTGAAAGTTAGGCAGCCAAGTGAGATTAGCGAACTGATCATTACCACCAAGTATCATCAAGATTTGGTGAAAAAATGTTTGCTGAGATTTCAGCAAACTAGTAGTTTTTTGGAAGCTTGGCAACCCATTTCAAACGAAAGTGTTTTTCGCCAGTCTCTGCATGGGGTACTTCAGAGGAAACAAACCATAGAGATAGAAGTTAGAACTACTTCATTTGGTCAAGTTTCAAGGAGCTAGCACAAACCGTGTTTGATTTAGAATTCGAAACACATCTATCTATGTAGGAGAAAACAGAGTGAAACCTAAAAATTCAAACTGTTACTGGAAACGAATGATTCAACCTAGAAGAATAAAAATTGGGTAGCCAAGTGGGATTACTGAACTAATCATTACCACCAAGTATCATCAAGATTTGGTGAAAAAATGTTTGCTGAGATTTCAGCAAACTAGTAGTTTTTTGGAAGCTTGGCAACCCCTTTCAAACGAAAGTGTTTTTCGACAGTCTCTGCATGGGGTACTTCAAGAGGAAACAAACCATAGAGAAAGAACTTAGAACTACGTCATTTGGTCAAGTTTCACTGAGCTAGCACAAACCGTGTTTGATTTAGAGTTTCAAACACTTCTATCTATATAGCAGAAAACAGAGTGAAACCTAAAAATTCAAAGTGTTACTGGAAACGAACGCTTGAACCTAGAAGAGTGACTGTTGGGCAGCCAAGTGGGATTAGTGAACTGATCATTACCACCAAGTATCATTAAGATTTGGTGAAAAAAGTTTTGCTGAGATTTCAGCAAACTAGTAGTTTTTTGGAAGCTTGGCCACCCCTTTCAAACGAAAGTGTTTTTCGCCAGTCTCTGCATGGTGTACTTCAAGAGGAAACAAACCATAGAGATGGAACATAGAACTACTTCATTTGGTCAAGTTTCAAGGAGCTAGCACAAACCGTGTTTGATTCAGAGTTTCAAACACATCTATCTATATAGCAGAAAACAGAGTGAAACCTAAAAATTCAAAGTGTTACTGGAAACGAACGCTTGAACCTAGAAGAGTGAAAGTTGAGCAGCCAAGTGAGATTAGTGAACTGATCATTACCACCAAGTATCATCAAGATTTGGTGAAAAAAGGTTTGCTTAGATTTCAGCAAACTAGTAGTTTTTTGGAAGCTTGGCAACCCCTTTCAAACGAAAGTGTTTTTCGCCAGTTTCTGCATGGGGTATTTCAAGAGGAAACAAACCATAGAGATAGAACTTAGAACTACTTCATTTGGTCAAGTTTCAAGGAGCTAGCACAAACCGTGTTTGATTGAGAATTCCAAACACAGCTATCTATGTATGAGAAAACAGAGTGAAACCTAAAAATTCAAACTGTTACTGGAAACGAATGCTTCAACCTAGAAGAATAAAAATTGGGTAGCCAAGTGGGATTAATGAACTGATCATTACCAACAAGTATCATTAGATTTGGTGAAAAAAGTTTTGCTGAGATTTCAGCAAACTAGTAGTTTTTTGGAAGCTTGGCCACCCCTTTCAAACGAAAGTGTTTTTCGCCAGTATCTGCATGGTGTACTTCAAGAGGAAACAAACCATAGAGATGGAACATAGAACTACTTCATTTGGTCAAGTTTCAAGGAGCTAGCACAAACCGTGTTTGATTTAGAGTTTCAAACACATCTATCTATATAGCAGAAAACAGAGTGAAACCTAAAAATTCAAAGTGTTACTGGAAACGAACGCTTGAACCTAGAAGAGTGAAAGTTGGGCAGCCAAGTGGGATTAGTGAACTGATTATTACCACCAAGTATCATCAAGTTTTGGTGAAAAAATGTTTGCTGAGATTTCAGCAAACTAGTAGTTTTTGGAAGCTTGGCAACCCCTTTCAAACGAAAGTGTTTTTCACCAGTCTCTGCATGGGGTACATCAAGAGGAAACAAACCATAGAGATAGAACTTAGAACTACTTCATTTGGTCAAGTTTCAAGGAGCTAGCACAAACCATGTTTGATTTAGAATTCCAAACACAGCTATCTATGTAGGAGAAAACAGAGTGAAACCTAAAAATTCAAACTGTTACTGGAAACGAATGCTTCTACCTAGAAGAATAAAAATTGGGCAGCCAAGTGGGATTAGTGAACTGATCATTACCACCAAGTATCATCAAGTTTTGGTGAAAAAAGGTTTGCTGAGATTTCAGCAAACTAGTAGTTTTTTGGAGCTTGGCAACCCCTTTCAAACGAAAGTGTTTTTCGCCAGTCTCTGCATGGGGTACTTCAAGAGGAAACAAACCATAGAGATAGAACTTAGGACTACTTCATTTTGTCAAGTTTCACAAAGCTAGCACAAACCGTGTTTGATTTAGAGTTTCAAACACATCTATCTATATAGCAGAAAACAGAGTGAAACCTAAAAATTCAAAGTGTTACTGGAAACGAACGCTTGAACCTAGAAGAGTGAAAGTTGGGCAGCCAAGTGAGATTAGTGAACTGATCATTACCACCAAGTATCATCAAGATTTGGTGAAAATAGGTTTGCTGAGATTTCAGCAAACTAATAGTTTTTTGGAAGCTTGGCAACGCCTTTCAAACGAAAGTTTTTTCGCCAGTCTCTGCATGGGGTACTTCAAGAGGAAAGAAACCATAGAGATAGAACTTAGAACTACTTCATTTGGTCAAGTTTCAAGGAGCTAGCACAAACCGTGTTTGATTTAGAATTCCAAACACATCTATCTATATAGCAGAAAACAGAGTGAAAACTAAAAATTCAAAGTGTTACTGGAAACGAACGCTTGAACCTAGAAGAGTGAAAGTTGGGCAGCCAAGTGGGCTTAGTGAACTGATCATTACCACCAAGTATCATCAAGATTTGGTGAAAAAATGTTTGCTGAGATTTCAGCAAACTAATAGTTTTTTGGAAGCTTGGCAACCCCTTTCAAACGAAAGTGTTTTTCGCCAGTCTCTGCATGGGGTACTTAAATAGGAAACAAACTATAGATATAAATCTTAGAACTACTTCATTTGGTCAAGTTTCACGGAGCTAGCACAAACCGTGTTTGATTTAGAGTTTCAAACACATCTATCTATATAGCAGAAAACAGAGTGAAACCTAAAAATTCAAAGTGTTACTGGAAACGAACGCTTGAACCTAGAAGAGTGAAAGTTGGGCAGCCAAGTGGGCTTAGTGAACTGATCATTACCACCAAGTATCATCAAGATTTGGTGAAAAAATGTTTGCTGAGATTTCAGCAAACTAGTAATTTTTAGGAAGCTTGGCAACCCCTTTCAAACGAAAGTGTTTTTCGCCAGTTTCTGCATGGGGTATTTCAAGAGGAAACAAACCATAGAGATAGAACTTAGAACTACTTCATTTGGTCAAGTTTCAAGGAGCTAGCACAAACCGTGTTTGATTTAGAATTCCAAACACAGCTATCTATGTATGAGAAAACAGAGTGAAACCTAAAAATTCAAACTGTTACTGGAAACGAATGCTTCAACCTAGAAGAATAAAAATTGGGTAGCCAAGTGGGATTAGTGAACTGATCATTACCAACAAGTATCATTAAGATTTGGTGAAAAAAGTTTTGCTGAGATTTCAGCAAACTAGTAGTTTTTTGGAAGCTTGGCCACCCCTTTCAAACGAAAGTGTTTTTCGCCAGTCTCTGCATGGTGTACTTCAAGAGGAAACAAACCATAGAGATGGAACATAGAACTACTTCATTTGGTCAAGTTTCAAGGAGCTAGCACAAACCGTGTTTGATTTAGAGTTTCAAACACATCTATCTATATAGCAGAAAACAGAGTGAAACCTAAAATTTCAAAGTGTTACTGGCAACGAACGCTTGAACCTAGAAGAGTGAAAGTTGGGCAGCCAAGTGGGATTAGAGAACTGATCATTACCACCAAGTATCATCAAGTTTTGGTGAAAAAATGTTTGCTGAGATTTCAGCAAACTAGTAGTTTTTTGGAAGCTTGGCAACCCCTTTCAAACGAAAGTGTTTTTCACCAGTCTCTGCATGGTGTACATCAAGAGGAAACAAACCATAGAGATAGAACTTAGAACTACTTCATTTGGTCAAGTTTCAAGGAGCTAGCACAAACCATGTTTGATTTAGAATTCCAAACACAGCTATCTATGTAGGAGAAAACAGAGTGAAACCTAAAAATTCAAACTGTTAATGGAAACGAATGCTTCTACCTAGAAGAATAAAAATTGGGCAGCCAAGTGGGATTAGTGAACTGATCATTACCACCAAGTATCATCAAGTTTTGGTGAAAAAAGGTTTGCTGAGATTTCAGCAAACTAGTAGTTTTTTGGAGCTTGGCAACCCCTTTCAAACGAAAGTGTTTTTCGCCAGTCTCTGCATGGGGTACTTCAAGAGGAAACAAACCATAGAGATAGAACTTAGGACTACTTCATTTTGTCAAGTTTCACAAAGCTAGCACAAACCGTGTTTGATTTAGAGTTTCAAACACATCTATCTATATAGCAGAAAACAGAGTGAAACCTAAAAATTCAAAGTGTTACTGGAAACGAACCCTTGAACCTAGAAGAGTGAAAGTTGGGCAGCCAAGTGAGATTAGTGAACTGATCATTACCACCAAGTATCATCAAGATTTGGTGAAAAAAGGTTTGCTGAGATTTCAGCAAACTAGTAGTTTTTTGGAAGCTTGGCAACAACTTTCAAACGAAAGTTTTTTCGCCAGTCTCTGCATGGGGTACTTCAAGAGGAAAGAAACCATAGAGATAGAACTTAGAACTCCTTCATTTGGTCAAGTTTCAAAGAGCTAGCACAAACCGTGTTTGATTTAGAATTCCAAACACAGCTATCTATATAGCAGAAAACAGAGTGAAACCTAAAAATTCAAAGTGTTACTGGAAACGAATGCTTCAACCTAGAAGAATAAAAATTGGGTATCCAAGTAGGATTAGTGATCTGATCATTACCACCAAGTATCATTAAGATTTGGAGAAAAAATTTTGCTGAGATTTCAGCAAACTAGTAGTTTTTTGGAAGCTTGGCAACCCCTTTCAAACGAAAGTGTTTTTCACCAGTCTCTGCATGGGGCACTACAAGAGGAAACAAACCATAGAGATAGAACTTGGAACTACTTCATTTGGTCAAGTTTCAAGGAGCTAGCACAAACCGTGTTTGATTTAGAGTTTCAAACACATCTATCTATATAGCAGAAAACAGAGTGAAACCTAAAAATTCAAAGTGTTACTGGAAACGAACGCTTGAACCTAGAAGAGTGAAAGTTGGGCAGCCAAGTGGGCTTAGTGAACTGATCATTACCACCAAGTATCATCAAGATTTGGTGAAAAAATGTTTGCTGAGATTTCAGCAAACTAGTAGTTTTTTGGAAGCTTGGCAACCCCTTTCAAACGAAAGTGTTTTTCGCCAGTCTCTGCATGGGGTACTTCCAGAGGAAACAAACCATAGAGATAGAACTTAGAACTACTTCATTTGGTCAAGTTTCAAGGAGCTAGCACAAACCGTGTTTGATTTAGTGTTTCAAACACATCTATCTATATAGCAGAAAACAGAGTGAAACCTAAAAATTCAAAGTGTTACTGGAAACGAACGCTTGAACCTAGAAGAGTGAAAGTTGGGCAGCCAAGTGGGCTTAGTGAACTGATCATTACCACCAAGTATCATCAAGATTTGGTGAAAAAATGTTTGCTGAGATTTCAGCAAACTAGTAGTTTTTTGGAAGCTTGGCAACCCCTTTCAAACGAAAGTGTTTTTCGCCAGTCTCTGCATGGGGTACTTCAAGAAGAAACAAACCATAGAGATAGAACTTAGAACTACTTCATTTGGTCAAGTTTCAAGGAGCTAGCAAAAACCGTGTTTGATTTAGAATTCCAAACACAGCTATCTATGTATGAGAAAACAGAGTGAATCCTAAAAATTCAAACTGTTACTGGAAACGAATGCTTCAACCTAGAAGAATAAATATTGGGTATTCAAGTGGGAATAGTGAACTGATCATTACCACCAAGTATCATCAAGATTTGGTGAAAAAATGTTTGCTGAGATTTCAGCAAACTAGTAGTTTTTTGGAAGCTTGGCAACCCCTTTGAAACGAAAGTGTTTTTCGCCACTCTCTGCATGGGGTACTTCAAGAGGAAACAAACGATAGAGATAGAAATTAGAACTACTTCATTTGGTCAAGATTCAAGGAGCTAGCACAAACCGTGTTTGATTTAGAGTTTCAAACACATCTATCTATATAGCAGAAAACAGAGTGAAACCTAAAAATTCAAAGTGTTACTGGAAATGAACGCTTGAACCTAGAAGAGTGAAAGTTGGGCAGCCAAGTGGGATTAGTGAACTGATCATTACCACCAAGTATCATCAAGATTTGGTGAAAAAAGTTTTGCTGAGATTTCAGCAAACTAGTAGTTTTTTGGAAGCTTGGCAAACCCTTTCAACGAAAGTGTTTTTTGCCAGTCTCTGCATGGGGTACTTCAAGAGGAAACAAACCATAGAGATAGAACTTAGAACTACTTCATTTGGTCAAGTTTCAAGGAGCTAGCCCAAACCGTGTTTGATTTAGAGTTTCAAACACATCTATCTATATAGCAGAAAACAGAGTGAAACCTAAAAATTTAAAGTGTTAGTGGAAACGAACGCTTGAACCTAGAAGAGTGAAAGTTGGGCAGCCAAGTGGGCTTAGTGAACTGATCATTACCACCAAGTATCATCAAGATTTGGTGAAAAAATGTTTGCTGAGATTTCAGCAAACTAGTAGTTTTTTGGAAGCTTGGCAACCCCTTTCAAACGAAAGTGTTTATCGCCAGTCTCTGCATGGGGTACTTCAAGAGGAAAAAAACCATAGAGATAGAACTTAGAACTACTTCATTTGGTCAAGTTTCAAGGAGCTAGCACAAACCGTGTTTGATTTAGAGTTTCAAACACATCTATCTATATAGCAGAAAACAGAGTGAAACCTAAAAATTCAAAGTGTTACTGGAAACGAACGCTTGAACCTAGAAGAGTGAAAGTTGGGCAGCCAAGTGGGATTAGTGAACTGATCATTACCACGAAGTATCATCAAGATTTGGTGAAAAAATGTTTGCTGAGATTTCAGCAAACTAATAGTTTTTTGGAAGCTTGGCAACCCCTTTCAAACGAAAGTGTTTTTCGCCAGTCTCTGCATGGGGTACTTCAAGAAGAAACAAACCATAGAGATAGAACTTAGAACTACTTCATTTGGTCAAGTTTCAAGGAGCTAGCAAAAACCGTGTTTGATTTAGAATTCCAAACACAGCTATCTATGTATGAGAAAACAGAGTGAATCCTAAAAATTCAAACTGTTACTGGAAACGAATGCTTCAACCTAGAAGAATAAATATTGGGTATTCAAGTGGGAATAGTGAACTGATCATTACCACCAAGTATCATCAAGATTTGGTGAAAAAATGTTTGCTGAGATTTCAGCAAACTAGTAGTTTTTTGGAAGCTTGGCAACCCCTTTGAAACGAAAGTGTTTTTCGCCAGTCTCTGCATGGGGTACTTCAAGAGGAAACAAACGATAGAGATAGAAATTAGAACTACTTCATTTGGTCAAGATTCAAGGAGCTAGCACAAACCGTTTTTGATTTAGAGTTTCAAACACATCTATCTATATAGCAGAAAACAGAGTGAAACCTAAAAATTCAAAGTGTTACTGGAAATGAACGCTTGAACCTAGAAGAGTGAAAGTTGGGCAGCCAAGTGGGATTAGTGAACTGATCATTACCACCAAGTATCATCAAGATTTGGTGAAAAAAGTTTTGCTGAGATTTCAGCAAACTAGTAGTTTTTTGGAAGCTTGGCAAACCCTTTCAAACGAAAGTGTTTTTTGCCAGTCTCTGCATGGGGTACTTCAAGAGGAAACAAACCATAGAGATAGAACTTAGAACTACTTCATTTGGTAAGTTTCAAGGAGCTAGCCCAAACCGTGTTTGATTTAGAGTTTCAAACACATCTATCTATATAGCAGAAAACAGAGTGAAACCTAAAAATTTAAAGTGTTAGTGGAAACGAACGCTTGAACCTAGAAGAGTGAAAGTTGGGCAGCCAAGTGGGCTTAGTGAACTGATCATTACCACCAAGTATCATCAAGATTTGGTGAAAAAATGTTTGCTGAGATTTCAGCAAACTAGTAGTTTTTTGGAAGCTTGGCAACCCCTTTCAAACGAAAGTGTTTATCGCCAGTCTCTGCATGGGGTACTTCAAGAGGAAAAAAACCATAGAGATAGAACTTAGAACTACTTCATTTGGTCAAGTTTCAAGGAGCTAGCACAAACCGTGTTTGATTTAGAGTTTCAAACACATCTATCTATATAGCAGAAAACAGAGTGAAACCTAAAAATTCAAAGTGTTACTGGAAACGAACGCTTGAACCTAGAAGAGTGAAAGTTGGGCAGCCAAGTGGGATTAGTGAACTGATCATTACCACCAAGTATCATCAAGATTTGGTGAAAAAATGTTTGCTGAGATTTCAGCAAACTAATAGTTTTTTGGAAGCTTGGCAACCCCTTTCAAACGAAAGTGTTTTTCGCCAGTCTCTGCATGGGGTACTTCAAGAAGAAACAAACCATAGAGATAGAACTTAGAACTACTTCATTTGGTCAAGTTTCAAGGAGCTAGCAAAAACCGTGTTTGATTTAGAATTCCAAACACAGCTATCTATGTATGAGAAAACAGAGTGAATCCTAAAAATTCAAACTGTTACTGGAAACGAATGCTTCAACCTAGAAGAATAAATATTGGGTATTCAAGTGGGAATAGTGAACTGATCATTACCACCAAGTATCATCAAGATTTGGTGAAAAAATGTTTGCTGAGATTTCAGCAAACTAGTAGTTTTTTGGAAGCTTGGCAACCCCTTTGAAACGAAAGTGTTTTTCGCCAGTCTCTGCATGGGGTACTTCAAGAGGAAACAAACGATAGAGATAGAAATTAGAACTACTTCATTTGGTCAAGATTCAAGGAGCTAGCACAAACCGTGTTTGATTTAGAGTTTCAAACACATCTATCTATATAGCAGAAAACAGAGTGAAACCTAAAAATTCAAAGTGTTACTGGAAATGAACGCTTGAACCTAGAAGAGTGAAAGTTGGGCAGCCAAGTGGGATTAGTGAACTGATCATTACCACCAAGTATCATCAAGATTTGGTGAAAAAAGTTTTGCTGAGATTTCAGCAAACTAGTAGTTTTTTGGAAGCTTGGCAAACCCTTTCAAACGAAAGTGTTTTTTGCCAGTCTCTGCATGGGGTACTTCAAGAGGAAACAAACCATAGAGATAGAACTTAGAACTACTTCATTTGGTAAGTTTCAAGGAGCTAGCCCAAACCGTGTTTGATTTAGAGTTTCAAACACATCTATCTATATAGCAGAAAACAGAGTGAAACCTAAAAATTTAAAGTGTTAGTGGAAACGAACGCTTGAACCTAGAAGAGTGAAAGTTGGGCAGCCAAGTGGGCTTAGTGAACTGATCATTACCACCAAGTATCATCAAGATTTGGTGAAAAAATGTTTGCTGAGATTTCAGCAAACTAGTAGTTTTTTGGAAGCTTGGCAACCCCTTTCAAACGAAAGTGTTTATCGCCAGTCTCTGCATGGGGTACTTCAAGAGGAAAAAAACCATAGAGATAGAACTTAGAACTACTTCATTTGGTCAAGTTTCAAGGAGCTAGCACAAACCGTGTTTGATTTAGAGTTTCAAACACATCTATCTATATAGCAGAAAACAGAGTGAAACCTAAAAATTCAAAGTGTTACTGGAAACGAACGCTTGAACCTAGAAGAGTGAAAGTTGGGCAGCCAAGTGGGATTAGTGAACTGATCATTACCACCAAGTATCATCAAGATTTGGTGAAAAAATGTTTGCTGAGATTTCAGCAAACTAATAGTTTTTTGGAAGCTTGGCAACCCCTTTCAAACCAAAGTGTTTTTCGCCAGTCTCTGCATGGGGTACTTCAAGAGGAAACAAACCATAGATATAAATCTTAGAACTACTTCATTTGGTCAAATTTCAAGGAGCTAGCACAAACCGTGTTTGATTTAGAGTTTCAAACACATCTATCTATATAGCAGAAAACAGAGTGAAACCTAAAAATTCAAAGTGTTACTGGAAACGAATGCTTCAACCTAGAAGAATAAAAATTGGGTATCCAAGTGGGATTAGTGAACTGATCATTACCACCAAGTATCATTAAGATTTGGTGAAAAAATTTTGCTGAGATTTCAGCAAACTAGTAGTTTTTGGGAAGCGTGGCCACCCCTTTCAAACGAAAGTGTTTTTCGCCAGTCTCTGCATGGTGTACTTCAAGAGGAAACAAACCATAGAGATGGAACATAGAACTACTTCATTTGGTAAAGTTTCAAGGAGCTAGCACAAACCGTGTTTGATTTAGAGTTTCAAACACATCTATCTATATAGCAGAAAACAGAGTGAAACCTAAAAATTCAAAGTGTTACTGGAAACGAATGCTTGAACCTAGAAGAGTGAAAGTTGGGCAGCCAAGTGAGATTAGTGAACTGATCATTACCACCAAGTATCATCAATATTTGGTGAAAAAAGGTTTGCTGAGAATTCAGCAAACTAGTAGTTTTTTGGAAGCTTATCAACCCCTTTCAAACGAATGTGTTTTTCACCTGTCTCTGCATGGGGTACTTCAAGAGGAAACAAACCATAGAGATAGAACTTAGAACTACTTCATTTGGTCAAGTTTCAAGGAGCTAGCACAAACCGTGTTTGATTTAGAGTTTCAAACACATCTATCTATATAGCAGAAAACAGAGTGAAACCTAAAAATTCAAAGTGTTACTGGAAACGAACGCTTGAACCTAGAAGAGTGAAAGTTAGGCAGCCAAGTGAGATTAGCGAACTGATCATTACCACCAAGTATCATCAAGATTTGGTGAAAAAATGTTTGCTGAGATTTCAGCAAACTAGTAGTTTTTTGGAAGCTTGGCAACCCATTTCAAACGAAAGTGTTTTTCGCCAGTCTCTGCATGGGGTACTTCAGAGGAAACAAACCATAGAGATAGAAGTTAGAACTACTTCATTTGGTCAAGTTTCAAGGAGCTAGCACAAACCGTGTTTGATTTAGAATTCGAAACACATCTATCTATGTAGGAGAAAACAGAGTGAAACCTAAAAATTCAAACTGTTACTGGAAACGAATGATTCAACCTAGAAGAATAAAAATTGGGTAGCCAAGTGGGATTACTGAACTAATCATTACCACCAAGTATCATCAAGATTTGGTGAAAAAATGTTTGCTGAGATTTCAGCAAACTAGTAGTTTTTTGGAAGCTTGGCAACCCCTTTCAAACGAAAGTGTTTTTCGACAGTCTCTGCATGGGGTACTTCAAGAGGAAACAAACCATAGAGAAAGAACTTAGAACTACGTCATTTGGTCAAGTTTCACTGAGCTAGCACAAACCGTGTTTGATTTAGAGTTTCAAACACTTCTATCTATATAGCAGAAAACAGAGTGAAACCTAAAAATTCAAAGTGTTACTGGAAACGAACGCTTGAACCTAGAAGAGTGACTGTTGGGCAGCCAAGTGGGATTAGTGAACTGATCATTACCACCAAGTATCATTAAGATTTGGTGAAAAAAGTTTTGCTGAGATTTCAGCAAACTAGTAGTTTTTTGGAAGCTTGGCCACCCCTTTCAAACGAAAGTGTTTTTCGCCAGTCTCTGCATGGTGTACTTCAAGAGGAAACAAACCATAGAGATGGAACATAGAACTACTTCATTTGGTCAAGTTTCAAGGAGCTAGCACAAACCGTGTTTGATTCAGAGTTTCAAACACATCTATCTATATAGCAGAAAACAGAGTGAAACCTAAAAATTCAAAGTGTTACTGGAAACGAACGCTTGAACCTAGAAGAGTGAAAGTTGGGCAGCCAAGTGAGATTAGTGAACTGATCATTACCACCAAGTATCATCAAGATTTGGTGAAAAAAGGTTTGCTTAGATTTCAGCAAACTAGTAGTTTTTTGGAAGCTTGGCAACCCCTTTCAAACGAAAGTGTTTTTCGCCAGTTTCTGCATGGGGTATTTCAAGAGGAAACAAACCATAGAGATAGAACTTAGAACTACTTCATTTGGTCAAGTTTCAAGGAGCTAGCACAAACCGTGTTTGATTGAGAATTCCAAACACAGCTATCTATGTATGAGAAAACAGAGTGAAACCTAAAAATTCAAACTGTTACTGGAAACGAATGCTTCAACCTAGAAGAATAAAAATTGGGTAGCCAAGTGGGATTAATGAACTGATCATTACCAACAAGTATCATTAGATTTGGTGAAAAAAGTTTTGCTGAGATTTCAGCAAACTAGTAGTTTTTTGGAAGCTTGGCCACCCCTTTCAAACGAAAGTGTTTTTCGCCAGTATCTGCATGGTGTACTTCAAGAGGAAACAAACCATAGAGATGGAACATAGAACTACTTCATTTGGTCAAGTTTCAAGGAGCTAGCACAAACCGTGTTTGATTTAGAGTTTCAAACACATCTATCTATATAGCAGAAAACAGAGTGAAACCTAAAAATTCAAAGTGTTACTGGAAACGAACGCTTGAACCTAGAAGAGTGAAAGTTGGGCAGCCAAGTGGGATTAGTGAACTGATTATTACCACCAAGTATCATCAAGTTTTGGTGAAAAAATGTTTGCTGAGATTTCAGCAAACTAGTAGTTTTTTGGAAGCTTGGCAACCCCTTTCAAACGAAAGTGTTTTTCACCAGTCTCTGCATGGGGTACATCAAGAGGAAACAAACCATAGAGATAGAACTTAGAACTACTTCATTTGGTCAAGTTTCAAGGAGCTAGCACAAACCATGTTTGATTTAGAATTCCAAACACAGCTATCTATGTAGGAGAAAACAGAGTGAAACCTAAAAATTCAAACTGTTACTGGAAACGAATGCTTCTACCTAGAAGAATAAAAATTGGGCAGCCAAGTGGGATTAGTGAACTGATCATTACCACCAAGTATCATCAAGTTTTGGTGAAAAAAGGTTTGCTGAGATTTCAGCAAACTAGTAGTTTTTTGGAGCTTGGCAACCCCTTTCAAACGAAAGTGTTTTTCGCCAGTCTCTGCATGGGGTACTTCAAGAGGAAACAAACCATAGAGATAGAACTTAGGACTACTTCATTTTGTCAAGTTTCACAAAGCTAGCACAAACCGTGTTTGATTTAGAGTTTCAAACACATCTATCTATATAGCAGAAAACAGAGTGAAACCTAAAAATTCAAAGTGTTACTGGAAACGAACGCTTGAACCTAGAAGAGTGAAAGTTGGGCAGCCAAGTGAGATTAGTGAACTGATCATTACCACCAAGTATCATCAAGATTTGGTGAAAATAGGTTTGCTGAGATTTCAGCAAACTAATAGTTTTTTGGAAGCTTGGCAACGCCTTTCAAACGAAAGTTTTTTCGCCAGTCTCTGCATGGGGTACTTCAAGAGGAAAGAAACCATAGAGATAGAACTTAGAACTACTTCATTTGGTCAAGTTTCAAGGAGCTAGCACAAACCGTGTTTGATTTAGAATTCCAAACACATCTATCTATATAGCAGAAAACAGAGTGAAAACTAAAAATTCAAAGTGTTACTGGAAACGAACGCTTGAACCTAGAAGAGTGAAAGTTGGGCAGCCAAGTGGGCTTAGTGAACTGATCATTACCACCAAGTATCATCAAGATTTGGTGAAAAAATGTTTGCTGAGATTTCAGCAAACTAATAGTTTTTTGGAAGCTTGGCAACCCCTTTCAAACGAAAGTGTTTTTCGCCAGTCTCTGCATGGGGTACTTAAATAGGAAACAAACTATAGATATAAATCTTAGAACTACTTCATTTGGTCAAGTTTCACGGAGCTAGCACAAACCGTGTTTGATTTAGAGTTTCAAACACATCTATCTATATAGCAGAAAACAGAGTGAAACCTAAAAATTCAAAGTGTTACTGGAAACGAACGCTTGAACCTAGAAGAGTGAAAGTTGGGCAGCCAAGTGGGCTTAGTGAACTGATCATTACCACCAAGTATCATCAAGATTTGGTGAAAAAATGTTTGCTGAGATTTCAGCAAACTAGTAATTTTTAGGAAGCTTGGCAACCCCTTTCAAACGAAAGTGTTTTTCGCCAGTTTCTGCATGGGGTATTTCAAGAGGAAACAAACCATAGAGATAGAACTTAGAACTACTTCATTTGGTCAAGTTTCAAGGAGCTAGCACAAACCGTGTTTGATTTAGAATTCCAAACACAGCTATCTATGTATGAGAAAACAGAGTGAAACCTAAAAATTCAAACTGTTACTGGAAACGAATGCTTCAACCTAGAAGAATAAAAATTGGGTAGCCAAGTGGGATTAGTGAACTGATCATTACCAACAAGTATCATTAAGATTTGGTGAAAAAAGTTTTGCTGAGATTTCAGCAAACTAGTAGTTTTTTGGAAGCTTGGCCACCCCTTTCAAACGAAAGTGTTTTTCGCCAGTCTCTGCATGGTGTACTTCAAGAGGAAACAAACCATAGAGATGGAACATAGAACTACTTCATTTGGTCAAGTTTCAAGGAGCTAGCACAAACCGTGTTTGATTTAGAGTTTCAAACACATCTATCTATATAGCAGAAAACAGAGTGAAACCTAAAATTTCAAAGTGTTACTGGCAACGAACGCTTGAACCTAGAAGAGTGAAAGTTGGGCAGCCAAGTGGGATTAGAGAACTGATCATTACCACCAAGTATCATCAAGTTTTGGTGAAAAAATGTTTGCTGAGATTTCAGCAAACTAGTAGTTTTTTGGAAGCTTGGCAACCCCTTTCAAACGAAAGTGTTTTTCACCAGTCTCTGCATGGTGTACATCAAGAGGAAACAAACCATAGAGATAGAACTTAGAACTACTTCATTTGGTCAAGTTTCAAGGAGCTAGCACAAACCATGTTTGATTTAGAATTCCAAACACAGCTATCTATGTAGGAGAAAACAGAGTGAAACCTAAAAATTCAAACTGTTAATGGAAACGAATGCTTCTACCTAGAAGAATAAAAATTGGGCAGCCAAGTGGGATTAGTGAACTGATCATTACCACCAAGTATCATCAAGTTTTGGTGAAAAAAGGTTTGCTGAGATTTCAGCAAACTAGTAGTTTTTTGGAGCTTGGCAACCCCTTTCAAACGAAAGTGTTTTTCGCCAGTCTCTGCATGGGGTACTTCAAGAGGAAACAAACCATAGAGATAGAACTTAGGACTACTTCATTTTGTCAAGTTTCACAAAGCTAGCACAAACCGTGTTTGATTTAGAGTTTCAAACACATCTATCTATATAGCAGAAAACAGAGTGAAACCTAAAAATTCAAAGTGTTACTGGAAACGAACCCTTGAACCTAGAAGAGTGAAAGTTGGGCAGCCAAGTGAGATTAGTGAACTGATCATTACCACCAAGTATCATCAAGATTTGGTGAAAAAAGGTTTGCTGAGATTTCAGCAAACTAGTAGTTTTTTGGAAGCTTGGCAACAACTTTCAAACGAAAGTTTTTTCGCCAGTCTCTGCATGGGGTACTTCAAGAGGAAAGAAACCATAGAGATAGAACTTAGAACTCCTTCATTTGGTCAAGTTTCAAAGAGCTAGCACAAACCGTGTTTGATTTAGAATTCCAAACACAGCTATCTATATAGCAGAAAACAGAGTGAAACCTAAAAATTCAAAGTGTTACTGGAAACGAATGCTTCAACCTAGAAGAATAAAAATTGGGTATCCAAGTAGGATTAGTGATCTGATCATTACCACCAAGTATCATTAAGATTTGGAGAAAAAATTTTGCTGAGATTTCAGCAAACTAGTAGTTTTTTGGAAGCTTGGCAACCCCTTTCAAACGAAAGTGTTTTTCACCAGTCTCTGCATGGGGCACTACAAGAGGAAACAAACCATAGAGATAGAACTTGGAACTACTTCATTTGGTCAAGTTTCAAGGAGCTAGCACAAACCGTGTTTGATTTAGAGTTTCAAACACATCTATCTATATAGCAGAAAACAGAGTGAAACCTAAAAATTCAAAGTGTTACTGGAAACGAACGCTTGAACCTAGAAGAGTGAAAGTTGGGCAGCCAAGTGGGCTTAGTGAACTGATCATTACCACCAAGTATCATCAAGATTTGGTGAAAAAATGTTTGCTGAGATTTCAGCAAACTAGTAGTTTTTTGGAAGCTTGGCAACCCCTTTCAAACGAAAGTGTTTTTCGCCAGTCTCTGCATGGGTACTTCCAGAGGAAACAAACCATAGAGATAGAACTTAGAACTACTTCATTTGGTCAAGTTTCAAGGAGCTAGCACAAACCGTGTTTGATTTAGTGTTTCAAACACATCTATCTATATAGCAGAAAACAGAGTGAAACCTAAAAATTCAAAGTGTTACTGGAAACGAACGCTTGAACCTAGAAGAGTGAAAGTTGGGCAGCCAAGTGGGATTAGTGAACTGATCATTACCACCAAGTATCATCAAGTTTTGGTGAAAAAATATTTGCTGAGATTTCAGCAAACTAGTAGTTTTTTGGAAGCGTGGCAACCCCTTCAAAGAAAGTGTTTTTCGCCAGTCTCTGCATGGGGTACTTCAAGAGGAAACAAACCATAGAGATAGAACTTAGAACTACTTCATTTGGTCAAGTTTCAAGGAGCTAGCACAAACCATGTTTGATTTAGAATTCCAAACACAGCTATCTATGTAGGAGAAAACAGAGTAATACCTAAAATTCAAACTGTTACTAGAAACGAATGCTTCAACCTAGAAGAATAAAAATTGGGCAGCCAAGTGGGATTAGTGAACTGATCATTACCACCAAGTATCATCAAGATTTGGTGAAAACAGGTTTGCTGAAATTTCAGCAAACTAGTAGTTTTTTGGAAGCTTGGCAACCCCTTTCAAACGAAAGTGTTTTTCGCCAGTCTCTGCATGGGGTACTTCAAGAGGAAACAAACCATAGAGATAGAACTTAGAACTACTTCATTTGGTCAAGTTTCAAGGAGCTAGCACAAACCGTGTTTGATTTAGAGTTTCAAACACATCTATCTATATAGACAGAAAACAGAAGTGAAACCTAAAAAAT